>NC_047114.1:102034394-102144680 GCF_902500255.1 Thalassophryne amazonica
AACGGGGTGACCCTCTGTTTGGGCCATGATACAGACACACATTACAGAACAATTCACAAAACAAATATACAGGAAATGTTGCCGGTGCACAGGACAGGAGGGTTTCAGAAATAGACATCACACCATCTCTGGATGGAGCTGCACCTCAAACAGAGAGAAAAACCAGAATCAGGCATCAGAAAGACAACAAATACAGTATAATTTGTCAGCATTAAACAACAAGAAAACCAGAAGAAATACTAAGGTGATCGCCGGCCACTAGCCCTAAACTTCACTAAAAGACCCAGAATTTAGGTAAAGTTGAGGCCGCGGCACGCTCCAGTTACTAATAAAATGAATTAAAAGAGTAAAAAAGCATAGTAACATATTGTACCAGTATGCTAGCCATATGAAAGGGAAAATAAGTGTGTCTTAAGTCTGGACTTGAAAATCTCCACAGAATCTGACTGTTTTATTGATGCAGGGAGATCATTCCACAGAACAGGGGCACGATAAGAGAAAACTCTGTGACCCACAGACTTCTTATTCACCTTAGGGACACAAAGTAGTCCTGCACCCTGAGAACATAAAGCCTGGGCCGGTACGTAAGGTTTAATTAGGTCAGCTAGGTAGGGAGGTGCCAGTCGGTGAACAGTTTTATTGGCTCGTGAAGAGACGCCAAAATGGGTGTAATGTGATCAAACTTTCTGCTTCGTGTCAAAACTCTGGCTGCAGCATTTTTAACCAGTTGGAGAGCCCTAATGCTGGACTGCGGTAAACCAGAATATAGAACATTGCAGTAGTCCAATCTAGAAGAGATGAACGCATGGATCAGGGTCTCAGCATCAGCCATAGACAGGATGGGACGAATCTTCGCTATATTTCGCAGGTGGAAGAAAGCAGTCCTAGTAATATTTCTAATGTGGAGGCCAAAGGACAACAAAGGATCAAAAATTACCCCAAGGTTCCTCACTTTGTCCGTATGATGTATGACACACAAAGCCAAGCTAAGCGCTAGCTGGTCATATTGATGCCGATGCCTTGCATCATCTTAGTGTTATCTGTCACGGTTCGGAGAACTGGGTTGGGTGTTTGACCCAAGTGCACAAGCAGTAAGGAACACAAAGGTTTAAAGAAGAGTTTATTAAAGAAGGACTGCGCAGTTGGGGAACAACGGAGGATGGACCACCAAGACTGGACGGGACTGACAGGACCACACGACAGGGACTGGAGTCAGGGAAGGGAGTCTGCGGAGCTGCTGGGACTACAGGGGAGAAATGAGAGGGAAGATGAGAATAGTGACAGTGCATTTGTGCACACATCAAGAAACAAAAATGAGTCTAAACCATATGATTTAAAGGTTCTGTTCATTCTGGCTTTCAGTTCAGAAGTAAAGTCTCAGTTCATCCCAGATTGGAGATAAAAGGTGCAGTTCATTCTGGAGTCCAGTTCAGATCAAAGTCTTTGTTCATTCAGGATTTGAGTTCTACATGACACACCCTAAAGGTGGGCTCATGTGGCAGACTGACAAAGTCAGATGACAGCTCCCAGTTCCAGGCTTAGATACATACAGTAACTGAGCAGCTCACAGTCTCTGGGGAACTGCACTCAGAGAACCACAGTTACACTAACTCAGAAACTTGGCTGCTGTGTGTGGATCACTGCAGACTGTCAACTGATTAGATCATAATTAACTGAACGGTTCAGCCAGTGGCATAATAAGATGACTGCACGCTGATCCTGAACAGCACACGAACCTGAACTACAGATTAACCATCAATATTCACTAAACTCCATGAAGGAATGGACTCAGAACAGAATATCTGCTGAGCAGCGTGGAGATGAACGTACATTGAAAATTAACAGCGTGACTGAAATGAGAAACAGAAAGGTGTGATGTAGACAAACCCGTAGGATCTACTCAACATAACGGGAATAAGGTATTAGTGCAGGAGCTCGCCCTGCAGGGAAAAACACGATTAACAAACGTCCTCCTTAGAAACTTAGAGTATCACGGCAGGAGAAACATGACATGTTACCAAGTGGGAAAATACACAGACATATACTCTCATGGACATGGGAGCCCACAGTGAGAGGGTTACAACAAGAGCACGGAATTACAGTCCGGAAAAACTGAGCAGGAAGAGTTATGAGCCCAAAGGCTCACGTCAGGAACACAACAGGTGACATTAGCTCCAAACGTGATGACGGAACGTCAAATACAGAACACAAACAGAAAACATAAGCTCGGGTTACCAGCTGGGTGCGATGGAAGAGCACAACTGGGAACCCGTAGCAACCCTGTTCCAACCCAGAGGACATGGAGGTTCTTGTGGCGGACTGCAGCAGATGTCAGCTGTTGTAGCAGTAGATTCTGGCCCCGAACCCATGACAGGTTCGGGGTTAAATCTGGGACGGTGATGATCATCAGCTGTGAATCCTCACTCAAGGGGAATGCAGATCAGCTGTGAGACACCGCTCTGTCAATTCCTTGCACTGTCTTGACAGATGGGGCGGGGCCCACGTGCAGCTTGACAGCAGATGCACCCACCCACTTCACCCAGCAGCTCCACCTCTGCTTCACCTGAAAACACAGAGAGACAAAACCAGCAGACCAGGGGCAAACCACAACAGTTATCAGAGTTTAAAAGTAGGAAGTATCTAGACATCCAACTTCTCACTGATGCAAGACAATCTTCTAAGGATTTTATGTGGATGAGATTACCAGCAGTTATCGGCATGTATAACTGAGTATCATCAGCATAGCAGTGAAAGGTAATCCCAAAACGCCGCAATATGTACCCAAGGGGTGCTATATAAAGGGAGAAAAGCAGGGGGCCTAAGACAGACCCCTGTGGAACCCCAAACAGAGGTAGTGTTACTGTACAAAACACAGTGAGAATGACTGGTCAAGTATGACGTCAGCCATGCAAGGGCACTCCTAGTAATCCCAAAATGATTTTCCAGTTTCCAGCCTATCAAGTAGAATATGATGATCCACTGTATCAAATGCAGCACTGAGATCTAACAGCAACAGAACTGTAGTGGTGTCTGAATCCATTGTAAGCAGAAGATCATTCACCACTTTAGTGAGAGCCGTCTCTGTGGAATGATATTTTCTAAAAGCAGACTGCAGTGGCTCAAAGAGATTATTCTCAGTAAGATAGTCTACGAGCTGCCGTGACACCACTTTTTCCAGAATTTTAGAGCAAAATGATAGATTTGATATCAGCCGATAGTTTTTCAATACACTAGGGTCAAGATTAGGTTTCTTAAGTAATGGTTTAATCACTGCAGATTTGAAACATTTAGGAACAGATCCAGAAGTTAAAGAAAGATTAATAATTTCCAGCACAGTCAGCCCAAGAGTGGACCACAGGTCCTTAAACAGTTTTGTTGGTATAGGATCAAATAAACAGGTTGTGCTTTTTGTAGATGTTACAAGTTCTGTCAGCATGTCTAGTGAGATACTATCAAATTCTGTAAATCTAGGTAATACCTCAGTAGTGGCGCCCACATCAATACAAAGTACCAAAGCATTGTGTTGATGCTCAGTTTCTTGTGTCATGGAAGCTTGGAAGACAAACACTTCCTGTAACAGGGGTCACAGCTCGAGTCCTGGAGGGGTTTGTTGGTTTGTCCAATCAGGACATGAGGTCTGTGTCTCTGCTCCACATGTGCCCTGGGTTGCTGGTGGAGAACGAGGACAGCTGTATGAATCTTCATAGATCTTTCGTTCACCTTGTGTCCTTATCTGCAGACAGGCTGCTTCCTGTCATTGTCCTCTCTCAGTGAAGCGTCTTCTCTCACCACTTCATGCTCATCTGCAGAAACAGGTGTAGCTGTTTGTCTGTCCTTATTGTGTCTGTGGACTTCTCTAACCGCCTTAAACAAGGATCTCCTGGATTTTCCCCTGATGGTTTTCATTGTGTCTGCAGATGGAGACGCTCCAGTTGTTCAGCAGCCGACTAGCGCCAGTGAGAAGACGTCCCTCATTGCTGAGGGACAGCGCAGACACAGAGAGACATACACATGAAGACAGCACTGTCTATCCAACATCAGCAGGGACAGTGAACACATCGCGCTGCCTTTATGACCTGTGTCCAAACAAATGTCCACAACTGATCCTGATCCCTGAGCACCATTATCAACTTCAAAACTGGGTCTGGGTCAGCTCAGGTCTTCATGAGACACCCAGAGCTCCACAGATCCTCTTTTATCCAGAACCAGATCACAGTTTCTGACCCAGATTATGTTTCACCCAAAATTATCTCAACCAGCAAATGTTGTCGTAGTGGTCCTAGTTTAATGAGAATCTTTCTAAATGAGAAGAATTAACCCGGACCTGAACCTGGATCAGACAGAACCAGAACGGAAGAAAAACAATTTGCTTCTTTTCAAGTTTCAAGAGAAAATTCCTCATGTGCACAGGACATGATGCTTCTGATGATTCCACTCGTCCTGTCCTCTGTTCGTCCACCTTCAGTCTTCCCCTGTTCTGTCTTTTATCATCACATGTCCAAACCTGCTCGTCCTCCTTTCCTGAACTTTCTTAGATGTTTCTCCTACTTTTGTTCTTCTGTTGCTCATGTACAGTAGTGTTCAGAATAATAGTAGTGCTATGTGACTAAAAAGATGAATCCAGGTTTTGAGTATATTTCTTATATTTCTTATATTATAGAAGTATATTTCAAACTGCTTTTTTATCAATCCTGTGAATCACTAAACTAGTATTTAGTTGTATAACCACAGTTTTTCATGATTTCTTCACATCTGCGAGGCATTAATTTTGTTGGTTTGGAACCAAGATTTTGCTGGTTTACTAGTGTGCTTGGGGTCATTGTCTTGTTGAAACACCCATTTCAAGGGCATGTCCTCTTCAGCATAAGGCAACATGACCTCTTCAAGTATTTTGACATATCCAAACTGATCCATGATACCTGGTATGTGATATATAGGCCCAACACCATAGTAGGAGAAACATGCCCATATCATGATGCTTGCACCACCATGCTTCACTGTCTTCACTGTGAACTGTGGCTTGAATTCAGAGTTTGGGGGTCGTCTCACAAACTGTCTGCGGCCCTTGGACCCAAAAAGAACAATTTTACTCTCATCAGTCCACAAAATATTCCTCCATTTCTCTTGAGGCCAGTTGATGTGTTCTTTGGCAAATTGTAACCTCTTCTGCACATGTCTTTTATTTAACAAAGGGACTTTGTGGGGGATTCTTGCAAATAAATTAGCTTCACACAGACGTCTTCTAACTGTCACAGCACTTACAGGTAACTCCAGACTGTCTTTGATCATCCTGGAGCTGATCAATAGGTGAGCCTTTGCCATTCTGGTTATTCTTCTATCCATTTTGATGGTTGTTTTCTGTTTTCTTCTCTGGTTTTTTGTCCATTTTAAAGCATTGGAGATCATTGTAGATGAACAGCCTATAATTTTTTGCACCTGTGTATAAGTTTTCCCCTCTCCAATCAACTTTTTAATCAAACTACGCTGTTCTTCTGAACAATGTCTTGAACGTCCCATTTTCCTCAGGCTTTCAAAGAGAAAAGCATGTTCAACAGGTGCTGGTTTCATCCTTAAATAGGGGACACCTGATTCACACCTGTTTGTTCCACAAAGTTGACGAACTCACTGACTGAATGCCACACTACTATTATTGTGAACACTACTGTACAAGCACGTGGTGTACGTCTGTCTCCACATCAACGTGCAAATGTATCAAAAGTGACGTGACCATGGAAATGCGCACTGTGTCATGCAAAAATCCTGTCCAGCATATGCACGTTTTTCCAGCTGTTGTTCCTCTGGCGACATGTGAAGGTGATGCAGGGAACTGTTAATAGTGTGAAAACATGAAGTCATCAGAGTGCTGTGCACATCAGAGACACACTGATGAACAATTAACACGCCCACATGTTTGCAGTTATATGGATGGATAGAAAAACGTGTGCACAGTGATGCGTAAAATGGCGCTAACAGTGGCTGTGTTAACGTTGTTAGAGGACCTTGCAAATGGTTCAATCCATTGTGAGCAAGTATTCACCAGGATTTACTTGCAAATGATGATAATTGACTCGTAAACCGACTGTGATTTCCAAGGCCACTGTTACTGGAGTTGTGCACACAACGAGGTACAAAAAACTGGCATTAAATACATTTTTGTGTTGCATGTTATTAATGTCCATACAATTCATGTTGTAAAAGAATATAATTAGTATGAATGTATAAATGTTGCAAAACATAATTCTGCTCTAACAATAATATCGAAAGATCTCTGAGGGCCCCTCCACCCTGCACAGTTCTACAATGGTTTAGTCCAGGCGCAGAGGCGACACACACACACACACACACACACACACACACACACACACACACACACACACACACACACACACACACACACACACACACACACACACACACACACACACACACACACATCCCAAATGGGATCTGACAGAAAGAGGAGGTGTTTAGTAGTGCTGAACAACTAATCAATTTACTCGATTATTAAAATTGTTGTCAACTAATTTAGTCATCAATTAGTTGTTAAATAACTTTGTTTCACTGCAAATGTTTCGTTTCTTCCATATAAATCAACCGTTTCTGCAGTGCAGCTTTGCTTTGAACCTTGAACCAATCGAAGCAGTGATTCGCAGATCGAAGCAGTGCTTCAGCAGTGCTGTAGTCCTCTAGCAGTGCTTCCAGCTGGTGCTTTGTTGATTCAGTGTTTTATTTTGCTTAATCTTAATTTTTCCCCACTAAAACCCCACAGAGCATATGTCTGTGAGTAACATTTACCTTTTTATGTTAATCTGACCTGTTATGGTCTTCTGAAACAGTTGATAGATGTATTTTAAAACTTAAAAACAGGACCGGTGCTAACACGTTAGCATGTCTATGGCGTTTTCAATGTTAAAGTTAGCATTAAGCTGTTTCAGCTGTCAGCACATTTTGTTTTCTGTATAATAATTCATGGCTCAGTGTTTGTTGTTGTAAAAGAGTCAAATGTATTACAAATTGTAATATTTTATTAATTTATTTGTATTTATATATCAATAATAATAATAGAAACAACAACAATAATAGTAATAATAACTAATAATGCCACAATAACATTTTAGAGAAACGGACAAAAAGAATCTGATAAAACAAAACAGAAAAGATTAAAGCAACTAACAATGAACATAAATAAATATAGAAATAAGTGTTTCCTGTGAACACCTAGTGACTCTTAAACCTCCACTTCATCCCTGTTTTATTGTTTAATGACAATTTGTTTTGGTCAAACCACATCTAAGCTGTGTTTTTACACAAGAAAAAAATAAAATGCAGTAAACTGCACATTTGTGTCTTTTTTCATGAAAATATCTTATTAAATATAACATTTTACACTTTCGTCAGGCCTTTAAAATTACTTTAGTGGACTCTTGCTGTAATATGTTGTCAGTGGTTGAGATAGTTGCTGTCGGCATCTAAACCTGATGGAAATCTCTCTGTGGTGTGTCGGTGATGTATGTATGTGCAAAATAAAACTAAACACTTCTCCAGGTATGTTTTTGACGAGAAAATAACATAACTTTGTTACAAGCTCAGACACTGATGTTGTGTGATAAAGACCTTTTAGTAATAACTCACTTAAAGAAATAATGGCAAAACTCACATGTAAGTAAAAAAAAAAGATTAATCGAAAAAATAATCGACCGATGAACTGATTAGTAAAATAATCGTTAGTTGCAGCCCTAGTGTTTAGGCTGAAATAAAATGTCTTTCTTAAAAAAAAATCAAAGTCTGGATTTCAAAAAAGAAGAGAAAAAAGGACAGGGAAAGAAAACTAAATGAGGGAAATCAGCTGCTAACCAAATTCTTTGAAAAGAGGTGAGCTTGAAAGTCAGCTGTATTGAGTTGGGGGGTCTGGGGGACATAATTGCACCATTTTCTAGAAAAATGGTGCAGTTATTTGGTCCCCCAGACCCCCCAACTCAATATTGCTCCCCCAACTTTAAAAAGGGTTCTGTGTTATGTGTCGGACGCAGCCCGGAGAACCGACCAGCGTTTGAAGGACCCAGTATAAAATAAGCAGAGCACGGTACAAAGGATAACAGAGTTTAATAAACATAACAGTGATGTGAAAAATATAAAAGTGCGCGGTCTGGCGTGGTGGATTGCGGTGCGCTCCCAGCAGCGCTAACGGTCCGGAGCCAGAACCGGTTCGGACCCAACGACCCCGCCGACACCCCCCAGGTGGCCGCGACAAACCGAGTCTGTGAAAGAAAGAATCATTATGTGAGTCCACACTCCACACACAGAGAGAACGCTCAAAGGTGTACAAACAGCAAACACTTCCTGGCTTAATTGCAAATCAGCTTCCCACCCTGCAGGCATGGAACACCCTGTTCACAAAACTCCACTGCAGTGGAAGCTGATTTAAACGACCAACATACAGCTCAATATAAAAAGGTGTGAGGGACACCACATTTACTGACTGTATAAATGTTAGTCTCAAAATCTAACGTACCTCAGGAAGTGTGCTGACGAGCGTGAGACCTCACCCCCTCCTCTTTCACAGACCGTGCATCAAACCTGGACGTTCTCTGCATCCACTGATGATGAGATGGCTCTCGAGACGACGATCTCACCCGTCTGGTCACAAGGTCGAGTCTCTGGCAAATACACACTGTGTACTCCAGTCTTAAATGCCACCATGTTCCAGTCCATGTAGATGCACCACAGCTGTGAGTCCTGACGAGCCGCAGGTGATCAGCCTCAGGTGATCAGGGTGAGGTCCTGATAAACTCAGCTACACAGCCACTCAGTCCCAAATGCAAGCCACCTGGAAGGAACAACAAAAGACAGAAACAAAAAGGCAGAAACAAAAAGACAGCCAGGCTCCCCCAGCCATACAACATTCTGACTCCCAGGTGTGATCTAAGGTATACATGATTTAGACCTAGTATGACTACGCATTAGAAATTTGGTGTTTATGTTAATAAAAAAGAACATAACAGTGGGGGGGGTGTCTTCAATATGGCTAGTACCTAGGGCCCAGAATTTGGTGCTACGCCCCTGCCCACATCTGAATGTAGGTCTTATTACCCTGAACTTTAACCTTTGCCTTAGTTTTGCTTACACTCTGACCCCGCCTTCCAGATCTTCCACCCAGGCTGCACTCTGTCTATTTCTGCACCAAGACCTCCATCAGCTCATCTGAACCATTTAAACTTATTGACTCACCTCTGAATCCTGGTCATGTTATTGGAACCTCTGTTTCCAGTTCATCTGCAGTCCTTAGTCCAAAGTTCTTCTCCATCATAGTTCCTTTTTTCTGCAGCTGCACAAACACAACATCATCTGTGAAAAGATGTACCGGGTGGACAGGACTTCAAAGGACCAAAATCAAAAAAATCCAGGACCAGTGTTCGACCCTGGCTTCATAAATACCTTAGAAATACGAGGTCTATTAGAAAAGTATCTGACCTTATTATTTTTTTCAAAAACCATATGGATTTGAATCACGTGTGATTGCGTCAGACAAGCTTGAACCCTCGTGCGCATGCGTGAGTTTTTCCACGCCTGTCGGTTGCGTCATTCGCCTGTGAGCAGGCTTTGAGTGAGGAGTGGTCCAGCCCCTCGGCGGATTTTCATTGTCAGGAAATGGCGGAATGATTTGGGCTTTTTTTTCCATCAGAATTTTTTCAGAAACTGTTACAGACTGGCAGCTGGAAACCATTAGAAAAATTTATCTGGCTTTCGGTGAAAATTTTACGGGCTTGGTAGAGAATAAGGAGTGTTACTGTCGCTTTAAGGACGGCCCCCAGCAGCTGTGGGGCGTGCCACGCTCCAAAGCCGCCATCGACAGGCTGAACGACCATTTCATTTCTAAACGGATGGCTGTCTGGATCCGTGACCATCGTGTGCCATTTCTCTGGTTATCACAAGAGCTGGACATCAACCATTTTCCGGCAGATTTCACTTTTAACAAGAGATTTTGTCATGGAAAGCCGCGCCGAGGCTTCGGGCGTCACGATGGATTAGCTACTGGAGCGAGACAAAACCACCTCCGTTTTGGTCTCACAGGATGGCTTTGAGATGGTGTTCAGACAGCTTTCGGTGGTTTTTCCATCGAGTGATTATCCGAGAAATTGTGGATGAGCCTGGACATGCCAGAACATGTCCCGTGAGGCTTCATCACGGCGTTGCATGGCGCGCGAAGCCTCCGCTCCTCTTTCCATGACAAAAACTCCTGTAACAGTGGAATGTGCCGTTCATTTCCAAACTGGACGCTGTGTTTTATCCGGGACGTCATCTGACGAGCACAGGAATTGTGTAAAGACGTGGACATCAGCACTTTTTCGGCACATTGAGACAGACGTGCGGAGGAATTCCGCGTGTCGCGGTGGTGCCGCATGGCGCAAAGCAACGCCGTGATGAAGCCTCACGGGACATGTTCTGGCATGTCCAGGCACATCCACAATTTCTCGGATAATCACTCGATGGAAAAACCACCGACAGCTGTCTGAACGCCATCTCAAAGCCGTCCTGTGAGACCAAAATGGAGGTGGTTTTGTCTCGCTCCAGTAGTGAATCCATCGTGACACGCGAAGCCTCCGCTCAGCTTTCCATGACAAAATCTCTTGTTAAGTGAAATCTGCCGGAAAATGGTTGATGTCCAGCTCTTGTGATAACCAGAGAAAGTGCACACGACGGTCCGGCTCCACAGAGCCATCCGTTTAGAAATGATCCGGTGGTTTGTGGCTCTCGATGGCGGCACGGAGCGCGGCGTGCCGAGCGTCCTTAAAGCCGTCCTTAAAGCTGCAGTAACACTCCTTATTCTCTGTGAAGCCCGTAAAATTTTCACCGAAAGCCAGATAAATTTTTCGAATGGTTTCCAGCTCCCAGTCTCTAACAGTTTCTGAATAAAAGAAAATAGACCACTCAATAAAAACCACTAACTAAAAATACAATTTCGTGTGCAAATACAGCATCCAGTCTCACAGAATATAACGGAGGAGTAAATATAGTGTAATAATGCAGTAATAAGGAGGTAGTGCAGATGTAAACAGTACACAATATAAACAGTGTAGGTTGTGCAAAGAAGTAAACAGTGTAAACATTGTTGGTAGTGCAAAAAAAGCAATAAAAGGTCTAATCAGATGTATCACAGGATTATTTTTGGCTGTGTTGGGAAGAGTTAAACAGTCTGATGGCCTGAGGGACAAAAGACTTCCTGAATCTGTCCGTGTGGCAGGACTGGGACAGCAGTCTGCCACTGAATGAGCTCCTCTGCCTGATGATGGCGCTGTGCAGAGGGTGCTCAACATTGTCCATGATGGCCAGCAGTTTACTGAGGGTCCTTCTCTCTGCCACTGATGTTAGTGTCTCCAGCTCTGTTCCCAGCACTAAACCAGCTTTCCTCACCAGCCTGTCCAGTCACCCGGCGTCCCTCCTCTTCATGCTGCTCCCCCAGCAGACCACCACAGAGAAGAGGACACTGGCTACCACAGACTGGTAGAACATTCGCAGGAGTTTATGGCAGATCCTGAAGGACCCTAACCTCCTCAGGAAGTACAGTCTGCTCTGTCCCTTCCTGTAGAGGGTGTCAGTATTGGCTGACCAGTCCAATCTATCGTCCATAAGTGTCCCCAGATATTTGTAAGACCGGACCATCTCCACATCGACCCCCTCAATGGAGACTGGCTGCAGAGTGGGCCTGGACCTTCTGAAGTCCACTACCATCTCCTTTGTTTTGGTAATGTTCAGTTGCAGGTGGTTTGATTTGCACCACTCCACAAAGTCCTGTATCAGGTCCCTGTACTCTCTTTCCTGTCCCTCTCGCACACATCCCACAATAGCAGTGTCGTCCGAAAACTTCTGCATGTGGCACGACTCCGAGTTGTAATTGAAGTCTGATGTGTACAGAGTGAACAGAACTGGAGAGAGCACAGTTCCTTGTGGTGCTCCAGTGCTGCTGATCACTGTGTCCGAGGTGCAGTTACTGAGTCTGACGTATTGTGGTCTTCCAGTTAGATAATCAGTGATCCAGGTGACCAGATGAGTGTCCACCTCCATCTCCATGAGCTTGTCTCTCAGTAGCAAGGGCTGGATGGTGTTGAAGGCACTGGAGAAGTCAAAAAACATGACCCTCACAGCGCTGTTACCCCTGTCCAAATGAGAGTGGGCTCTGTGAAGTGAGTCCTCAGCATGTCTAACCTGAGGTCTGAGGACGCTCAGCAGCAGTCGCTCCATGGTCTTCATCATGTGGGATGTCAAAGCGACCGGCCTGTAGTCATTCAGCTCCTTCGGGTGTGCCTTCTTACGAACTGGAATGACACAGGATGTCTTCCACGTGACTGGGGCCTTTCCAAGATGCAGGCTCAGACTGAAAACATGCTGGAGGGGCTCCCCCAGTTGGTTGGCGCAGGCCTTAAGCATTCTGGGACACACTTTACCCGGGCCTGCTGCCTTCCTGGTGTGGAGTCTGCTCCACAAAAGCATCCAGCCACTAAGTTATCTACAAATTATTTTAATTTTCTGTCAAACTATTTGTGTGCATCTATAAGTGTTTAATTAACTCAATCCTGGTGTGAAATTAACTATATTACATTGTCAAATTAACTCAATCACAATGTTGTATTAATTCTTTCAGTGTTAAAATAACTCAATTACAGTGTCAAAGTACAACATCCTTTACACTGTGCCAGAGTACATTTTTAAACTAGTTTGATGGGACCATGTGCACTGGCTGCAGAGTTAATTTAACACTTGAACGTTTCTGTGTTGATGTAAATAGAGTTTATATGAATTTTTGTGATGTGTTGTTCTTTATTCCTGTATGATGTCACACTCTTCACACTTTAGACCAATAAAAATCAAGTTTACGAGTGACAACAAGCTGCTGCCACCTCTGGTCATGTGACACAAGACGTGTTAATTTGTCCCATTCTGGTCTCAGACGTCACATTTACTCATGATCAGGTTCGAGATTTACCCATTGATGTCATTTGTGTCCAGTGAGCAGTTACTTAGTGAGACTCAGATAAGGAGGATCACTGACACTGTGAGGGAACATCAGACACCACATTTAGTCCAGGTGGGGAGTTTCTATTGATATGATTCAGGACACAGGTGTCTCAGTGTTATGGACCCCAGAGACTGGAGAAGGTCCAAGACACGCACACATTTCACCTGGTCAAAGAAACGTCCACGTTTCACCTGGTCAAGGAAATGTCCACGTTTCACCTGGTCAAGGAGACGCCCACGTTTCACCTGGTCAAAGAGACTCCCACGCTTCACCTGGTCAAAGAAATGTCCACATTTCACCTGGTCAAGGAAATGTCCACGTTTCACCTGGTCAAGGAGACGCCCACGTTTCTCCTGGTCAAAGAGACTCCCACGCTTCACCTGGTCAAAGAAATGTCCACATTTCACCTGGTCAAGGAAACGTTCACGTTTCACCTGGTAAAGAGATGCCCACGTTTCACCTGGTCAAGGAAATGTCCATATTTCCCCTGGTCAAGGAAACATCCACGTTTCGCCTGGTCAAAGAAACGCCACGTTTCACCTGGTCAAGGAAATGTCCACGTTTCACCTGGTCAAAGAAACGTCCACGTTTCACCTGGTCAAGGAGATGCCCTTGTTTCACCTGGTCAAAGAAACACCCACGTTTCACCTGGTCAAGGAAATGTTCACGTTTCACCTGGTAAAGAGATGCCCATGTTTCACCTGGTCAAGGAAACGGCCACGTTTCACCTGGTCAAGGAAATGCCCACGTTTCAACTTGTCAAGGAAATTTCCACGTTTCACCTGGTCATAGAGACATCCACATTTCACCTGGTCAAAGAGATGTCCATGTTTCACCTGGTCAAGGACACGCCCACATTTCACCTGGTCAAGGAAATGTCCACGTTTCACCTGGTTGAGGAGATGCCTACATGTCACATGGTCAAGGACACTTCCACGTTTCACCTGGTCAAGGAAATGTCCACGTTTACCTGGTCAAGGAGACACCCATGTTTCAGGTGGTCAAGGAGACGCCTACGTTTCACCTGTCTGCTGCAGATAGGTGGTTACTTTGGAGAAGAGGGACGGCTGTGGTTGTTATCCAGGCCCTAGGGGAGTTCCCTGTGACATGCGGTACCAGTCCACGCTCCCAGACCAGGTTGAGTTAAGAGAGGATTTGTGTCTGTTTTTATGAATGGTGCAGAGAGCATGTGGGATCAGACTAATCAATGAATTGTGTCACCGACTAGAAGAGGTTCCCTGAGTTCCCTGTGAAGTCTCAGAAGGCTGAACGTGGCTCTGCCCCTCCCCCAGCTGTGCCACGTCCCCTGATGGCCTATGACATATAAGGACATGTGGACATGTGTGTTTCTAAAAACAGCCCAGTGGCTCTGTCTGTGCAGATAGCTCGTCGTCCTCTTCCTGAGCATCATGGAGAGTCTGGAGAAGCAGCTGATCTGCCCCATCTGTCTGGAGATCTTCACCAAACCTGTGGTCATCCTGCCATGTCAGCACAACCTCTGCAGGAAGTGTGCCAGCGACATCTTCCAGGTGAGGCCGCCCCGTATACCGCGCATGCCCACGTCCTGCCGTGTCTGTCTCCATGGTGCCACATGTTAAGTTCTCAGATTGCAGTGGAACAGACTCTCAGAGGAACCACCTGAATGTGAGCGGAGTTAAAGTGGCCCACTGGCCTCAGTTCAGCTCTTTAGCGCTCGCACCACTTTTTATGTCTGACACCTACTTGATGTACTGAGCCCGTGAGCTACTGTCCATCTGTCTGTCCGTCTGTTCATCTTTCTGTCTGTCCAGCCGTCTTTCTTTCTGTCTGTCCGTCCATCTGTCTGTTTGTCTGTCTGTCTGTTCGTCTTTCTGTCTGTCCATCCGTCTTTCTGTCTGTCTGTCCCTACATCTGTCCATCCGTCTGTATGTCCATCTTTTTGTCAGTCCGTCTTTCTGTCTGTCTGTTCATCTTTATGTCTGTCCATCTGTCTTTCTGTCTATCCGTCCGTCTTTCTGTCTGTCCATCTGTCTGTCCGCCCGTCTTGTTTGTCAGTCCGTCTTTCTGTCTGTCTGTCCGTCTATCTGTCCGTCCGTCCGTCTGTCTGTCCATCCATCTGTTTGTCAGTCCATCTTTGTGCATCCGTCCATCCGTCTTATTTAAAGCGCTCAACTTCATTACCACACATTTTATAACAATTTTAAAAGGTTCAGTCTTTAAAAAACTTAAGAGTTCAAAGAAGCTTTTAGATATTTTTTTAAAATAAACTTTAGTTATCTGCTAGTTATCTGTTTCTGTTGATGAAAACATTAATACATAAAAGTTGATGATTTTTAAAGTTTACTGAGTGAAATTCAATGTTTCAGATTTTTATTATGTCCACCAAGGACATAACAAAATCATCTGCATTTATTTATTTGTCTGTGTGTGTGTGTGTGTGTGTGTGTGTGTGTGTGTGTGGTGTGTGTGTGTGTGTGTGTGTGTGTGTGTGTGTGTGTGTGTGTGTGTGTGTGTGTGTGTGTGTGTCAGTGGTGGGCACAGCTAACCAAAAAATTAGCTTCAATAACAGATAACTCAAAAGTTCATCTTTTATAAAGCTAAACTGATAAACCACCCAAAAATTTATCGGAAGCTACAGATAAATTCCAGTATTGTCTCCGGTACACTTGCAACTACTAACAAGCTGATGTTGAGTTTTAAGGCCATGATCGCTTCTGGTAGCATCAGAGGCGACTACAGACCCAAACAATGAGTCAGCACTTCTGTCTTTGAGCGTCCTGCCCCCTGCTGGAAGCTCCTGTTTACTACATAGCTTACAGCAGTGAAGGAGCAGTGAAGCTCAACTCTCTACTCAGTAACCGCGTTGCCGTGAGGCGGAGGTCTTGGAAAATAAAGCAGTGCTGACTAGGGATGGGTATCGAAAACCGGTTCCTTTCGGGTATCATTAAGAAATGGTTCAATCCACCAACATCAATAACCTTTTTACTTAATGATTCTGTTATTGGTCCTTCAGAGTGGCCGCTGTTTTTGGGGGTGTTTGTCAGGACAATGATAATTTCTCTACATTGATTACAGACCCTGCAGCGGGTCTGTAATCAATTTTCTGCGCAGCTTTGCTTTGAACCTTGAACCAATTGAAGCAGTGATTTGCAGATTGAAGCAGTACTTTGATCATTGCTTCGTTGATTAATTTTTTTCTTTCGCTTTCCCCTGCTAAAACCCTAAAGAGCATATGGCTGTGAGTATTATTTACCTTTTTTATGTTAAACCGACCTGTTATGGTCTTCTGAAACAGTTGATAGATTAGATAGTATAGATAGATAGTATTTTATAACTTAAAAACGGGACCGATGCTAACACATTAGCATGTCTATGGCATTTTCAATGTAAAGTTAGCATTAAGCAGTTGCAGCTGTTAAGTGTTTGTTGTTGTAAAAGAGTCAAATGTATTACAAATTGTAACATTTTTTTAATTTATTTTTGTTTATATATTAATAATAATAGCAAGCACAACAATAATAGTAATAATAACTAATCTAATGATTATATACAATTTTAGAGAAAGAGACAAAAAGAACCTGAATAAAACACAACAGAAAATATAAAACCAACTAACAATGAACATAAATAAATAAAGAAATACATACATACATGCATACAGAAATAAATAAGTGTTTCCTGTGAACACCTAGTGACTCTTACACCTCCATTTCATCCCTGTCTCTGAATAAACAATCTAATGATTATAATCTAATGATTAATTATAATCTAATAATTATATACAATTTTAGAGAAAGAGACAAAAAGAACCTGAATAAAAACACAACAGAAATATAAAACCAACTAACAATGATTTCTCTGTGTAGGCTCTCAGTTGTCCAGGTGGTTTCCATAGTAGAGAAGCTTGAATCTTTGACTGGACTGGGTTGCTTGACGGGCGCCAGAGAGGGCGCCAGTGGACCTCAGTCTGCAGTTCATCTCCACCTTAAAGATACTAACCACACGTTTGAGGACAAGGAAGTTAAAATATTAGCCAGAGAGAAGAAATGGTTTGAGAGAGGGGTCAAGGAGGCATTCTTTGTGAAACGTTTGAAACCCAGCCTTAACGAGGGAGGGGGTCTGAGACACACTTTATCCTCTGTTTACAATGGGGTACTCAGGTCAAAGCAGTTTCAGTCTTTTGTTTATGGTAATGAGTCATTCACATCACCAGCAGAGTCGTCAAGGGAGTCATCAGGAGAGGGACAGCTGCCCTGTCATTAGGAGGGTGCTAACTAGAGCACAATAGGTGCTAATTAGAGCTATTGTTTAGTCACCAGCCTATAGCAGTCTGCCTCTCGGTAGGAGGGGTCTGGTTAGGTTTAAAACTCCAGCTTTTGTGACTTCTTGATTATTCTTCTCTACAAGAGTCAAGACAGAAGTCAGACTACCAGAGCAAGAATTTTAGCTGAGGAAGCTTCTGTGATTTGAAGCGAAACGACCTCGCATCAAGCAACCCAGTCCAGTCGAAGATTCAAGCTTCTCTACTATACAACTAACAATGAACATAAATAAATACACACATACTTACAGAAATAAATGTGTTTCCTGTGAACACCTAGTGACTCTTACACCTCCACTTCATCCCTGTCTTATTTAAGTTTAATGACAGTTTGTTTCGGGCAAACCATATTTTCAGTTTGTTAATTTCTTCATTGATTTCCTCCAGAATTTTCTGCCAAACTAGAAAACTGCTGCATCCTAGTAAGAGCAGAATACTACTGGAATGAATTTGAATAAGGAAAGTTGGGGTTTTTTCTTACCTAAATGGATGCTGCACTCACTCCAGTTTATTGTCTGGAATAGTCCCAGATTGTATTTCAGAGCTTCTAGAATTGAAACATTTTCGTGCAGGCGGTGCTGGGGGGTAATTTTGGGTTTCAGCTTTTTTGTTGTGAAAGTGATGTGACATGGACCCACAACAGGGGGCGTTAATGAACGGACAATGGATAAGCCAAAAGTAACAATTTAATGTTGTGAATCACACAACAACGTACAGACAATAACAATATGGTGGACTGTCAATCATACACCAGGTGACGTGTGGGCAGGCTCGACGATAGAAGACGCCTGGAGAGAGAAGAGCTGGATCCCCACACAGCTTCCACCACCAACGGAGCTGAAGAACACCGGAGCCGCCAAGCCCTGCGCCCCAGGTGGCCGCTGTCTTCAGCAGTCTGACCCGGTACTGCTGACAGAGAACAAAGACAGTCCAGATGAGTGTGAGTTCGCACACTCAGTAATCCACAGTCCGTCTTAAGTAAAGGAGGGAAAACCTCCACCTCCAGTCACACACACTCGTGCAGCTCCTGGTCAACCACTTAACTGAGTTGGGGTGTGAGGCGAAGCCGTCGCTGTCACACCAAAGGCCAATCCTCCAGATAAGGAAACACTCCAGGAAAATGGCTGCAAATAGAAGTTCAGGTTAAACACACACAGTGTCAGGCAGCAGAGAAATTACCTGAATGGTAGTTGATTTCTCGGCGAGGAGGTGGAGTTGCAGTCCGGTCTTTGTAGTGGTAATGATGGGTGACAGCTTGTGTTGATTGTTGACAGCTGTCACCTCCAGCAAAGCCGACGCCCTCTCGTGCTTGAAGCCCGCACTTCAAGCAGGGTGCCATCTTGTGGTGGTGGGCCAGCAGTACCTCCTCTTCAGCGGCCCACACAACAGGACCCCCCCCCTCAACGGGCGCCTCCTGGTGCCCGACCAGGCTTGTCCGGGTACCGCCGGTAGAAGTCGGCCAGGAGGGCCGGGTCCAGAATGAAGCTCCTCTTCACCCAGGAGCGTTCTTCGGGTCCATACCCCTCCCAGTCCTCCAAATACTGGAACCCCCGGCCCTTCCGACGGATGTCCAGGAGC
Organism: Thalassophryne amazonica; assembly: GCF_902500255.1. Lineage (NCBI taxonomy): Eukaryota > Metazoa > Chordata > Actinopteri > Batrachoidiformes > Batrachoididae > Thalassophryne > Thalassophryne amazonica. The sequence goes on from NC_047114.1 coordinate 102,053,288, forward strand.
CGGCGCACGGTCCAAGCCGGCTCCCCGTCGATGATCCGGGCAGGAGGCGGCGCCAGTCCGGGGGTACAGAGGGGTGACACGTGGTGAGGTTTGATGTGGGACACATGGAAAACCGGGTGGATCCGCAGTGAAGCTGAAGCTGCCAGCTTCACTGCGGCTGGACTGAGGACCTTGAGGATGGGGAAAGGTCCGATGTATCTGTCCTTCAACTTTTGGGATTCCACTTGCAGGGGAATGTCCTTTGTGGAAAGCCAAACCTCCTGCCCAGGCTGGTACGCAGGGGCCGGGGCACGCCGGCGGTCTGCATGGTTCTTGGCCCTCGTCCGGGCTTTGAGCAGGGCAGAGCGGGCGGTACGCCACACCCGACGGCACCTTCTCAGATGGGCCTGGACCGAGGGCACCCCGACCTCTCCCTCCACTAGCGGGAACAATGGGGGCTGGTACCCCAAACACACTTCAAATGGGGAGAGGCCGGTGGGAGACGAGACTTGGCTGTTATGAGCGTACTCGATCCAGGCCAGATGGTCACTCCAGGCCGTCGGGTGCGCGGAGGTCACCCAACGGAGGGCCTGCTCCAGTTCCTGGTTTGTCCGCTCTGCCTGCCCGTTCGTCTGGGGGTGGTACCCAGACGAGAGACTGACGGTGGCCCCCAGTTCCCTACAGAAACTCCACCAGACCTGGGAGGAGAACTGAGGACCACGATCCGAGACAATGTCTGATGGAATCCCATGCAGACGCACGACGTGGTGGACCAGGAGGTCTGCAGTCTCCTGGGCCGTCGGGAGCTTCGGGAGGGCCACGAAGTGGGCCGCCTTGGAGAACCGGTCCACTATCGTTAGGATGGTGGTGTTTCCCTGGGACGGCGGGAGGCCCGTGACAAAGTCCAGGCCGATATGAGACCAGGGGCGACGAGGCACTGGCAGAGGCTGGAGGAGGCCTTGGGCCTTGTGATGGTCAGCTTTGCCCCTGGCGCAGGCGCCTGGACATACTCCCGGATGTCGGCTTCCATAGACGCCCACCAGAAGCGCTGCCGGACCACTGCCACGGTTCTTCGCACCCCTGGGTGACAGGAGAGCTTGGAACCGTAACAGAAGTCAAGGACCGCAGCCCTGGCCTCTGGTGGGATGTACAGTTTGTTCTTCGGACCGGTCCCCGGGTCCGGGCTCCGTGTCAGGGCCTCCCGGACGGTCTTCTCCACGTCCCAGGTAAGGGCGGCCATGACAGTGGACTCGGGGATGATGGTTTCAGGGGGGTCTGACAGCTCGGTCTTGACCTCCTCTTCGTGCACCCGGGACAGGGCATCAGATCGTTGGTTCTTTGTCCCGGGGCGGTAGGTGATCCGGAAGTCAAAATGCCCGAAGAACAGCGACCAGCGGGCTTGCCTGGGGTTCAGACGCTTCGCGGTCCGGATGTACTCCAGGTTCCGATGGTCCGTGAAAACTGTAAATGGTACCGATGCTCCCTCCAACAGGTGTCTCCACTCTTCAAGAGCCTCCTTCACCGCAAGAAGTTCCCGATTGCCGACGTCATAGTTCCGTTCAGCTGGGGTCAACCTGCGGGAAAAGTAGGCACATGGATGGAGAACCTTGTCGGACTCCCCGCTCTGGGATAGCACGGCTCCTATCCCTGAGTCAGAGGCATCCACTTCAACAACAAACTGGCGCTTGGGATCGGGCTGCACCAGAACCGGTGCAGTCGAGAACCGGCGTTTCAACTCCCTAAACGCGGCTTCGCACCGATCCGACCAGGTGAAGGGGACTTTTGTGGAGGTCAGGGCTGTCAGGGGGCTAACTACCTGACTGTAGCCCTTGATGAACCTCCGGTAGAAATTTGCAAACCGAGGAACTGTTGTAGTTTCCTACGGTTCGTTGGTTGGGGCCAATCTCTCACCGCCGCAACCTTGGCCGGATCAGGGGCGACGGAGTTGGAGGAGATTATGAACCCCAAGAAGGACAAAGAAGTGCGGTGGAACTCACACTTCTTGCCCTTCACAAACAGCCGGTTCTCCAACAACCGCTGTAGGACCTGACGTACATGCTTAACATGGGTCTCAGGATCCGGAGAAAAGATGAGTATATCGTCTAGATATACGAAGACAAACCGATGCAGGAAGTCCCGCAAGACGTCATTAACCAATGCTTGGAACATCGCGGGCGCATTGGTGAGGCCGAACGGCATGACCAGGTACTCAAAGTGACCTAACGGGGTGTTAAATGCCGTCTTCCACTCGTCTCCCTCCCGGATCTGAACCAGGTGATAAGCATTCCTAAGATCCAATTTTGTAAAAATTTGGGCTCCATGCAGGGGCGTGAACACTGAATCCAACAGAGGTAACGGGTATTGGTTGCGAACCGTGATCTCGTTCAGCCCTCTGTAATCAATGCATGGACGGAGTCCGCCGTCCTTCTTGCCCACAAAAAAGAAACCAGCACCCATCGGGGAGGTGGAGTTCCGGATCAACCCGGCAGCTAACGAGTCCCGGATGAAGGTCTCCATTGATTCGCGTTCCGGACGTGAGAGGTTGTACAGCCTGCTGGACGGGTACTCAGCGTCCGGTATCTAATCAATGGCACAATTGTACGGACGGTGCGGGGGCAGCGTGAGTGCCAGATCCTTGCTGAAGACGTCAGCAAGGTCGTGGTACTCGGCTGGCACCGCCGCCAGATTGGGGGGGACTAAAACCTCCTCCTTAGCTGTCACACCGGGTGGAACCGAGGATCCTAAACACTCCTGGTGGCAGGTTTCGCTCCACTGAACCACAACCCCAGACGGCCAATCAATCCGGGGATGGTGTTTTAACACCCATGGAAAACCCAAAATCACTCGGGAGGTAGAAGGTGTTACATAAAACACAATCTCCTCCCTGTGATTCCCAGACACCACCAATGTCACTGGCTGAGTCTGGTGTGTGATTAGTGGAAGAAGGGTGCCATCTAGTGCCCGCACCGACAATGGTGACGGTAAGGCCACTAGAGGGAGCCCAACCTCCTTTGCCCATCTGCTATCCAGCAGATTTCCCTCCGACCCCGTGTCCACCAGTGCTGGGGCGTGAAGGGTTAAATCCTCACTCAGGATCGTGACTGGGATTCGTGCAGATTTACGGGGTCTCCCCGCGTGGGTATTGTGACCCACCCTTAGCCCAGTCTCTAAGGACGAGTGCTGCTGTTTTGATCGTTTGGGGCATTCTCTCTGTGTGTGCTCAGTAGAGCTGCAGAGAAAACACTCTCCACGGATCAGCCTCCTTTGTCTCTGATCTGATCGTTTTTTGGCCCTGCTCATTTCCATAGCAACGTCAGCAGGGGGAGCTGTTGTCACGTGGAGAGCCCTGGCAGTGGAGCGTGGGGAAGTCGGCTCCCTTTCAGACCCGGGAGGAAGAGGGACGGCTTGTGCCTGACCACGCCCTTCGTCTCGCTCCCGTCGGTGTTCTGTTAATCGGTTGTCTAACCGTATAACCAGGTCGATAAGCCCGTCTAAATCCCGCGGCTCGTCCTTCGCCACCAGGTGCTCCTTAAGAACCAGAGACAGTCCGTTTACAAAGGCGGCGCGGAGCGCAACAGCATTCCGGCCGGCTCGCGCTGCCGCGATGCGGAAGTCGACTGCATATTTAGCTGCGCTCCGACGCCCCTGCCATATCGACAGCAGCACGCTTGAAGCGGTCTCGCCTCTATGAGGGTGATCGAACACCTGTCTGAACTCCCTCACAAACTCAGTATAAACCGTTAAGAGCCGTGAATTCTGCTCCCAAAGCACCGTAGCCCAGGCGCGTGCCTCTCCTCGAAGCAAATTTATAACGTAAGCCACCCGGCTGGCGTCTGCTGCGTACATGACGGGACGCTGTGAAAAGACGAGCGAGCACTGCATCAAGAAGTCCGCGCACGTCTCCACACAGCCTCCGTACGGCTCCGGAGGGCTTATGTATGCTTCAGGGGAAGGTGGGGGGGGTCGTTGAACGACCAGCGGAATGTCTGTTTCTGGCACACGATCAGCAGGAGGAGGTGCTGCAGCAGCGCCCTGAGCACGCGCTTCCACCTGGGCGGTGAGAGCCTCTATCCTGCGATTGAGAACACTGCTCTGCTCGGTAACTAAGTCCAACCGAGCGGCGAAGGCGGTTAAGATGTGCTGCAGCTCACCCAACACGCCTCCTGCCTGTGCACCTCGCTTTCCCATTGGCTGTTCAAGCGATGGTTGACGCCCCTCGGGATCCATGACGCTGGCCGAGAAATCCTGTTGTGAAAGTGACGTGACACGGACCCACAACAGGGGGCGTTAATGAACGGACAATGGATAAGCCAAAAAGTAACAATTTAATGTTGTGAATCGCACAACAACGTACAGACAATAACAATATGGTGACTGTCAATCATACACCAGGTGACGTGTGGGCAGGCTCGACGATAGAAGACGCCTGGAGAGAGAAGAGCTGGATCCCCACACAGCTTCCACCACCAACGGAGCTGAAGAACACCGGAGCCGCCAAGCCCTGCGCCCCAGGTGGCCGCTGTCTTCAGCAGTCAGACCCGGTACTGCTGGCAGAGAACAAAGACAGTCCAGATGAGTGTGAGTTTGCACACTCAGTAATCCCACAGTCTGTATTAAGTAAAGGAGGGAAAACCTCCACCTCCAATCACACACACTCGTGCAGCTCCTGGTCAACCACTTATCTGAGTTGGGGTGTGAGGCGAAGCCGTCGCTGTCACACCAAACGCCAATCCTCCAGATAAGGAAACACTCCAGGAAAACGGCTGCAAATAGAAGTTCAGGTTAAACACACACAGTGTCAGGCAGCAGAGAAATTACCTGAATGGTAGTTGATTCCTCGGCGAGGAGGTGGAGTTGCAGTCCGGTCTTTGTAGTGGTGATGATGGGTGACAGCTTGTGTTGATTGTTGACAGCTGTCACCTCCAGCAAAGCCGACGCCCTCTCGTGCTTGAAGCCCGCACTTCAAGCAGGGCGCCATCTTGTGGTGGTGGGCCAGCAGTACCTCCTCTTCAGCGGCCCACACAACATTTTTTTTGTTTTTCACCACTTTCCCTGAATATGTGAAATCGTGAGTCACTTTTGTGCGGATTAAAGTCACTAACTGGGACTCCTGTCTTGTTGCGAGAAAGAAACGAGAATCATCCTCCGTTCTGTTCACACAGCTCCAAACGTTGCGCGGCTCTCTGCCGAGTCAAGTTAGAATGATAGAATCCAGTCAGAATTATTAACTTCAAAGAGAAACACTGGTTTGTTTATTTTTATTTATGTCCAGAGATCAAGGATATAGTGACCAATTTCATATTTATTTACTTTAAGACTCAATGAAATACATAGAAAACCTGTAAAGCCTACTTTTAGTACAAAATTCACAAGAGGTATCGATAAGGGAATCGATAAGGAATCGGATCGATAAGCAGAATCGATAATGGCATTGATATCGATAAAATCTTATCAATACGCATCCCTAGTGCTGACTTATGGTTTGGTTTATAAATAAAACTAATACTGATAGAATAACTCCATTAATGCCAATTCTGTGATTTGTACAAAATTAAAATATATATCTTTTAATGTTGAATAATGCACTAATTCTGAAGTTTTGTAACAAACACAGACAGATGCCAAAGGGATTATGGGTAAAATGTGCCTCCGCTAACACTGACTGGTTGACTCATTCATTCTATGTAAACCAACCGTTAATGTGAGGTGTGTGTTGGTATTTATAGATAAATGTGCTTTTGTAAAATATGCCATTTTTTTATTTGTAAAAAAAAAAAAGGCATTTAAAAAAAAAAAGCCAAGTTGTAATTAGATAACCGTCTGATATAACTGGGGTCAAAATAAATAGAACACTGCCATCTATTGGCATCCAGACACACATACTGCCATGAACAGTGGCATGGGAGAGAGCATATCTCACCCATATTGGCCTCTCTTCATTGGCTTCCTGTTAATTCTAGAATAGAATTTAAAATTCTTCTTCTTACTTATAAGGTTTTGAATAATCAGGTCCCATCTTATCTTAGGGACCTCATAGTACCATATCACCCCAATAGAGCGCTTCGCTCTCAGACTGCAGGCTTACTTGTAGTTCCTAGGGTTTGTAAGAGTAGAATGGGAGGCAGAGCCTTCAGCTTTCAGGCTCCTCTCCTGTGGAACCAGCTCCCAATTCAGATCAGGGAGACAGACACCCTCTCTACTTTTAAGATTAGGCTTAAAACTTTCCTTTTTGCTAAAGCTTATAGTTAGGGTTGGATCAGGTGACCCTGAACCATCCCTTAGTTATGCTGCTATAGACGTAGACTGCTGGGGGGTTCCCATGATGCATTGTTTCTTTCTCTTTTTGCTCTGTATGCACCACTCTGCATTTAATCATTAGTGATCGATCTCTGCTCCCCTCCACAGCATGTCTTTTTCCTGTTCTCCTCCCTCAGCCCCAACCAGTCCCAGCAGAAGACTGCCCCTCCCTGAGCCTGGTTCTGCTGGAGGTTTCTTCCTGTTAAAAGGGAGTTTTTCCTTCCCACTGTCGCCAAGTGCTTGCTCACAGGGGGTCGTTTTGGACCATTGGGGTTTTTTACGTAATTATTGTATGGCCTTGCCTTACAATGTGAAGCGCCTTGGGGCAACTGTTTGTTGTGATTTGGCGCTATATAAATAAAATTGATTGAAATTGATTGACTGAATGAAAGTCATATTCAGTGATGAATCTCGAATCTGCATTGGGCAAGGTGATGATGCTGGAACTTTTGTTTGGTGCCGTTCCAATGAGATTCATAAAGATGACTGCCTGAAGAGAACATGTAAATTTCCACAGTCATTGATGATATGGGGCTGCATGTCAGGTAAAGGCACTGGGGAGATGGCTGTCATTACATCATCAATAATTGCACAAGTTTACGTTGATATTTTGGACACTTTTCTTATCCCATCAATTGAAAGGATGTTTGGGGATGATGAAATCATTTTTCAAGATGATAATGCATCTTGCCATAAAGCAAAAACTGTGAAAACATTCCTTGCAAAAAGACAATGTCAATGTCAATGTCATGGCCTGCAAATAGTCCGGATCTTAATCCAATTGAAAATCTTTGGTGGAAGTTGAAGAAAATGGTCCATGACAAGGCTCCAACCTGCAAAGCTGATCTGGCAACAGCAATCAGAGAAAGTTGGAGCCAGATTGATGAAGAGTACTGTTTGTCACTCATTAAGTCCATGCCTCAGAGACTGCAAGCCGTTATAAAAGCCAGAGGTGGTGCAACAAAATACTAGTGATGTGTTGGAGCGTTCTTTTGTTTTTCATGATTCCATAATTTTTTCCTCAGAATTGAGTGATTCCATATTTTATTCCCTCTGCTTGGTCTAAAAAAGTAACCGTTACTGACTGCCACAATTTTTGCCTTACAATATAAAGCGCCTTGGGGCAACTGTTTGTTGTGATTTGGCGCTATATAAATAAAATTGATTGATTGATTGATTGAACACTACTGGCCAGTAGATAATCTATGTCTGCTACGTTTAATGAAATTTAATGAACGGTAACTGAATTTCAGACATCTTATATATATATTACTCTGGAACAAAGACGACAGACAGTGTTTTACATAAGCAAGACTCTAAAGAGCAAACAGGAATCGACTGCAATGATTCCAATTGAAATTAATGGAGAAGCAACCTGAGCTTCTTCTGGCATTTTTACATAAAACAAACACAATAACAACGTCTATAAACCCAGAGAATATACGACCCCTGGCAAAAATTATGGAATCACCGGCCTCGGAGGATGTTCATTCAGTTGTTTAATTTTGTAGAAAAAAAGCAGATCACAGACATGACACAAAACTAAAGTCATTTCAAATGGAAACTATCTGGCTTTAAGAAAAACTATAAGAAATCAGGAAAAAAAATTGTGGCAGTCAGTAACGGTTACTTTTTTAGACCAAGCAGAGGGAAAAAAATATGGACTCACTCAATTCTGAGGAATAAATTATGGAATCACCCTGTAAATTTTCATCCCCAAAACTAACACCTGCATCAAATCAGATCTGCTCATTAGTCTGCATCTAAAAAGGAGTGAACACACCTTGGAGAGCTGTTGCACCAAGTGGACTGACATGAATCATGGCTCCAACACGAGAGATGTCAATTGAAACAAAGGAGAGGATTATCAACCTCTTAAAAGAGGATAAATCATCACGCAATGTTGCAAAAGATGTTGGTTGTTCACAGACAGTTGTGTCTAAACTCTGGACCAAATACAAACAACATGGGAAGGTTGTTAAAGGCAAACATACTGGTAGAACAAGGAAGACATCAAAGCATCAAGACAGAAAACTTAAAGCAATATGTCTCAAAAATCGAAAATGCACAACAAAACAAATGAGGAACGAATGGAAGGAAACTGGAGTCAACGTCTGTGACCGAACTGTAAGAAACCGCGTAAAGGAAATGGGATTTACATACAGAAAAGCTAAACGAAAGCCATCATTAACACCTAAACAGAAAAAACAAGGTTACAATGGGCTAAGGAAAAGCAATCGTGGACTGTGGATGACTGAATCATCATAGTCATCCATAATTGGCAAAGATAATTGGCAAAGCTTCTGGGGAAAACCTGGTCTTGTTAGGAGAGACGGCATCCATCCCACTTTGGATGGAGCAGCTCTCATTTCTAGAAATCTGGCCAATTTTCTTAAATCCTCCAAACCGTGACTATCCAGGGTTGGGACCAGGAAGCAGAGTTGTAGTCTTACACACCTCTCTGCAGCTTCTCTCCCCCTGCCATCCCCTCATTGCCCCATCCCCGTAGAGACGGTGCCTGCTCCCAGACCACCAATAACCAGCAAAAATCTATTTAAGCATAAAAATTCAAAAAGAAAAAATAATATAGCACCTTCAACTGCACCACAGACTAAAACAGTTAATGTGGTCTATTAAACATTAGGTCTCTCTCTTCTAAGTCCCTGTTAGTAAATGATATAATAACTGATCAACATATTGATTTATTCTGCCTTACAGAAACCTGGTTACAGCAGGATGAATATGTTAGTTTAAATGAGTCAACACCCCCGAGTCACACTAACTTCCAGAATGCTCGTAGCACGGGCCGAGGAGGAGGATTAGCAGCAATCTTCCATTCCAGCTTATTAATTAATCAAAAACCCAGACAGAGCTTTAATTCATTTGAAAGCTTGACTCTTAGTCTTGTCCATCCAAATTGGAAGTCCCAAAAACCAGTTTTATTTGTTGTTATCTATCATCCTCCTGGTCATTACTGTGAGTTTCTCTGTGAATTTTCAGAACTTTTGTCTGACTTAGTGCTTAGCTCAGATAAGATAATTATAGTGGGCGATTTTAACATCCACACAGATGCTGAGAATGACAGCCTCAACACTGCATTTAATCTATTATTAGACTCTATTAGCTTTGCTCAAAAAGTAAATGAGTCCACTCACCACTTTAATCATATCTTAGATCTTGTTCTGACTTATGGTATGGAAATTGAAGACTTAACAGTATTCCCTGAAAACTCCCTTCTGTCTGATCATTTCTTAATAACATTTACATTTAGTCTGATGGACTACCCAGCAATGGGGAATAAGTTTCATTACACTAGAAGTCTTTCAGAAAGCGCTGTAACTAGGTTTAAGGATATGATTCCTTCTTTATGTTCTCTAATGCCATATACCAACACAGTGCAGAGTAGCTACCTAAACTCTGTAAGTGAGATAGAGTATCTCGTCAATAGTTTTACATCCTCATTGAAGACAACTTTGGATGCTGTAGCTCCTCTGAAAAAGAGAGCTTTAAATCAGAAGTGCCTGACTCCGTGGTATAACTCACAAACTCGCAGCTTAAAGCAGATAACCCGTAAGTTGGAGAGGAAATGGCGTCTCACTAATTTAGAAGATCTTCACTTAGCCTGGAAAAAGAGTCTGTTGCTCTATAAAAAAGCCCTCCGTAAAGCTAGGACATCTTACTACTCATCACTAATTGAAGAAATAAGAACAACCCCAGGTTTCTTTTCAGCACTGTAGCCAGGCTGACAAAGAGTCAGAGCTCTATTGAGCCTAGTAATGACTTCATGACTTTCTTTGCTAATAAAATTTTAACTATTAGAGAAAAAATTACTCATAACCATCCCAAAGACGTATCGTTATCTTTGGCTGCTTTCAGTGATGCCGGTATTTGGTTAGACTCTTTCTCTCAGATTGTTCTGTCTGAGTTATTTCCATTAGTTACTTCATCCAAACCATCAACATGTCTATTAGACCCCATTCCTACCAGGCTGCTCAAGGAAGCCCTACCATTATTTAATGCTTCGATCTTAAATATGATCAATCTATCTTTATTAGTTGGCTATGTACCACAGGCTTTTAAGGTGGCAGTAATTAAACCATTACTTAAAAGCCATCACTTGACCCAGCTATCTTAGCTAATTATAGGCCAATCTCCACCTTCCTTTTCTCTCAAAAATTCTTGAAAGGGTAGTTGTAAAACAGCTAACTGATCATCTGCAGAGGAATGGTCTATTGAAGAGTTTCAGTCAGGTTTTAGAATTCATCATAGTACAGAAACAGCATTAGTGAAGGTTACAAATGATCTTCTTATGGCCTCAGACAGTGGACTCATCTCTGTGCTTGTTCTGTTAGACCTCAGCGCTGCTTTTGATACTGTTGACCATAAAATTTTATTACAGAGATTAGAGCATGCCATAGGTATTAAAGGCACTGCGCTGCGTGGTTTGAATCATATTTATCTAATAGATTACAATTTGTTCATGTAAATGGGGAATCTTCTTCACAGACTAGGTTAATTATGGAGTTCCACAAGGTTCTGTGCTAGGACCAATTTTATTCACTTTATACATGCTTCCCTTAGGCAGTATTATTAGACGGCATTGCTTAAATTTTCATTGTTACGCAGATGATACCCAGCTTTATCTATCCATGAAGCCAGAGGACACACACCAATTAGCTAAACTGCAGGATTGTCTTACAGACATAAGGACATGGATGACCTCTAATTTCCTGCTTTTTAAACTAGATAAAACTGAAGTTATTGTACTTGGCCCCACAAATCTTAGAAACATGGTGTCTAACCAGATCCTTACTCTGGTGGCATTACCCTGACCTCTAGTAATACTGTGAGAAATCTTGGAGTCATTTTTGATCAGGATATGTCATTCAAAGCGCATATTAAACAAATATGTAGGACTGCTTTTTTGCATTTACGCAATATCTCTAAAATTAGAAAGGTCTTGTCTCAGAGTGATGCTGAAAAACTAATTCATGCATTATTTCCTCTAGGCTGGGACTATTGTAATTCATTATTATCAGGTTGTCCTAAAAGTTCCCTGAAAAGCCTTCAGTTAATTCAACATGCTGCAGCTAGAGTACTGACGGGGACTAGAAGGAGAGAGCATATCTCACCCATATTGGCCTCTCTTCATTGGATTCCTGTTAATTCTAGAATAGAATTTAAAATTCTTCTTCTTACTTATAAGTTTGAATAATCAGGTCCCATCTTATCTTAGGGACCTCATAGTACCATATCACCCCAATAGAGCGCTTCGCTCTCAGACTGCAGGCTTACTTGTAGTTCCTAGGGTTTGTAAGAGTAGAATGGGAGGCAGAGCCTTCAGCTTTCAGGCTCCTCTCCTGTGGAACCAGCTCCCAATTCAGATCAGGGAGACAGACACCCCTCTCTACTTTTAAGATTAGGCTTAAAACTTTCCTTTTTGCTAAAGCTTATAGTTAGGGCTGGATCAGGTGACCCTGAACCATCCCTTAGTTATGCTGCTATAGACTTAGACTGCTGGGGGGTTCCCATGATGCACTGAGTGTTTCTTTCCTTTTTGCTCTGTATGCACCACTCTGCATTTAATCATTAGTGATCGATCTCTTGCTCCCATCCACAGCATGTCTTTTTCCTGGTTCTCTCCCCTCAGCCCCAACCAGTCCCAGCAGAAGACTGCCCCTCCCTGAGCCTGGTTCTGCTGGAGGTTTCTTCCTGTTAAAAGGGAGTTTTTCCTTCCCACTGTCGCCAAGTGCTTGCTCACAGGGGGTCGTTTTGACCATTGGGGTTTTTACGTAATTATTGTATGGCCTTGCCTTACAATGTGAAGCGCCTTGGGGCAACTGTTTGTTGTGATTTGGCGCTATATAAATAAAATTGATTGAAATTGATTGACTGAATGAAAGTCATATTCAGTGATGAATCTCGAATCTGCATTGGGCAAGGTGATGATGCTGGAACTTTTGTTTGGTGCCGTTCCAATGAGATTTATAAAGATGACTGCCTGAAGAGAACATGTAAATTTCCACAGTCATTGATGATATGGGGCTGCATGTCAGGTAAAGGCACTGGGGAGATGGCTGTCATTACATCATCAATAATTGCACAAGTTTACGTTGATATTTTGGACACTTTTCTTATCCCATCAATTGAAAGGATGTTTGGGGATGATGAAATCATTTTTCAAGATGATAATGCATCTTGCCATAAAGCAAAAACTGTGAAAACATTCCTTGCAAAAAGACACATAGGGTCAATGTCATGGCCTGCAAATAGTCGGATCTTAATCCACTTGAAAATCTTTGGGGAAGTTGAAGAAAATGGTCCATGACAAGGCTCCAACCTGCAAAGCTGATCTGGCAACAGCAGGTCAGAGAAAGTTGGAGCCAGATTGATGAAGAGTACTGTTTGTCACTCATTAAGTCCATGCCTCAGAGACTGCAAGCCGTTATAAAAGCCAGAGGTGGTGCAACAAATACTAGTGATGTGTTGGAGCTTTCTTTTGTTTTTCATGATTCCATAATTTTTTCCTCAGATGAGTGATTCCATATTTTATTCCCTCTGCTTGGTCTAAAAAAGTAACCGTTACTGACTGCCACAATTTTTTTTTTCTTGATTTCTTATAGTGTTTCTTAAAGCCAGAAAGTTGCCATTTGAAATGACTTTAGTTTTGTGTCATGTCTGTGATCTGCTTTTTTCTACAAAATTAAACAACTGAATGAACATCCTCCGAGGCCGGTGATTCCATCATTTTTGCCAGGGGTTGTATTCACGAGAGTTTTAGGCACAATATACAAAGAGTTTAATGCTGTTGTCCGTGTGGAGCCTGATCAGAACATCTCACATGCATTTCTCCTGTCGTGACTGTACTGACATTACCCATAATGCACCTGGACACAGCATGTCCACACTAAAACCTTCAAAATTAGCACATTACTTTAAAACTAAAACATATATCTGATATTTTAACTTTAGAAAACTTCAGACGTGACATTAATTTAAATAACTTGTCCGAAATTAGCTTGGTTTAAATTTTAACCATAAGTTAAAACTGTATGCCTCTGGATGACTTGGGTGATACTGCCAGTGTATCAGTATGGGGTAAAAAGAAATTAGCTTTTTGTGTGACCAGTTCTCCTTTGCCTGCAGAGGATAGAGTGGTTTCTTTTAGAACCAGCTCTCCTCTGTTTACGGAGGATAGAACTGTGCATCTACTACAAACATTTAACAGGTAGGTACTCAGCTGATTCTAGGTTTCAGAAATGTTTGTAACTATTAAGCTTTGTTTACCACATCTGCAAAAATACATTAGCGGTCTACAAATGATCTGACCAAAACTTATCGGAAGATAATTAGTCCGAAGATGGTTTTCAAAGTTATCTGAAAAGCTAATCCGATAATGAAAACATTATCTTCGATAAATAGCGGTTAGCGGATCAGCAGAACTGTGCCCACCACTGGTGTGTGTGTGTGTGTGTGTGTGTGTGTGTGTGTGTGTGTGTGTGTGTGTGTGTGTGTGTGTGTGTGTGTGTGTGTGTGTGTGTGTGTGTTTGTCTGTCTGTCTGTCTCTCTGTGTGTGTGTGTCTGTGTCTGCTTGTGTGTGTGTGTGTGTGTGTGTGTGTGTGTGTGTGTGTGTGTGTGTGTGTGTGTGTGTGTGTGTGTGTGTGTGTGTGTGTGTGTGTGTGTGTGTGTGTGTGTGTTTTATCTGTCTGTCTGTATCTGTGTGTGTGTGTGTCTGTCTGTCTGTGTGTGTGTTTGTTCTGTCTGTCTCTGTGTGTGTGTGTGTCTGTATCTGCTTGTCTGTCTGTGTGTTTATCTGTCTGTCTGTCTCTGTGTGTGTGTGTCTGTATCTGCTTGTCTGTGTGTGTGTGTGTATCTGTGTGTGTGTGTTTGTCTCTGTGTGTGTGTCTGTATCTGCTTGTCTGTCTGTCTGTCTGTCTGTCTGTCTGTCTGTGTGTGTCTGTGTGTATCTGTGTGTGTGTGTGTGTGTCTGTATCTGCTTGTCTGTGTGTGTGTGTGTGTGTGTGTGTGTGTGTGTGTGTGTGTGTATCTGTGTGTGTGTGTGTTTGTCTGTCTGTCTCTGTGTGTGTGTGTGTGCGTGTGTGTCTGTATCTGCTTGTCTGTCTGTGTGTGTGTGTCTGTGCGTGTGTGTCTGTCTGTGTGTGTGTGTGTGTGTGTGTGTCTGTATCTGCTGTCTGTGTGTGTGTGTCTGTGCGTGTGTCTGTCTGTGTGTGTGTGTCTGTCTGTCTGTGTGTGTGTGTGTATCTGTGTGTGTGTGTTTGTCTGTCTGTGTGTGTGTGTGTGTGTGTGTGTGTGTCTGTATCTACTGTCTGTGTGAGTGTGTATCTGTGTGTGTGTGTGTGTATCTGTGTGTGTGTGTTTGTCTGTCTGTCTGTCTCTGTGTGTGTGTGTGTGTGTGTGTCTGTATCTGCTTGTCTGTGTGTGTGTGTCTGTCTGTGTGTGTGTGTGTGTGTGTGTGTGCTTGTCTGTGTGTGTGTCTGCTTGTCTGTGTGTGTTTGTGTGTGTGTCCGTGTGTGTGTCTGCTTGTCTGTGTGTGTGTGTCCGTGTGTGTCTGTGTGTGTCTGTGTGTGTGTGTCTGCTTGTCTGTGTCCGTGTGTGTCTGTGTGTGTCTGTGTGTGTGTGTGTGTGTGTGTCCGTGTGTGTCTGTCTGTGTTGATGATGTGTTTGTTTGATTGTTTATTCTTGTGTTTTCATTGTTTATGTTTATCTGTCGGTTGCCGTGGCGTCTCAATGTGCTGATAACTTCCATGGGAGCCTGTGTATGACTGACCTGAACTTTGAACTTTGACCTGATTGAATTATTTCATATTTTCTGTTTTCCATTTGTTGTCGTTTGTTTAAAGTTCTTGAACTCTAATTTGCTCTCTTTTTTTCATGAATCTGAAATTCTCCTCACCTCCCACCGGAACAAACCCCGCCCCCACAGGCGTCCAATCCCTACCTGTCCACCCGCTCCGGCTCCACAGTGACATCTGGTGGTCGTTTCCGCTGCCCGTCTTGTCGCCATGAGGTGGTGCTGGATCGCCACGGCGTCTACGGACTGCAGAGGAACCTGCTGGTGGAGAACATCATCGACATGTTCAAACAGGGAACTGCCAGGTGCAAACATGTATTTTACACACAAAATAGTTGACTTGATTATTTTTCTGTGTCATCCTGAAAAACTCCTGACTCCTGAGTGTCAGAGATGGGATGAAGCAAAGAGGACTCACACAATCCACCACGTCAGAGCAGAGACGCGGTCACACTCTGAACCACCACTAGCAGCTAAGCTAGGCTAACAGTGGCTTGTCAGGAGCTAAGGTAGGCTAACAGTAGTGTGTCACAAGCTAAGCTAGACTAAAAGTGGTGCATCAGGAGCTAAGCTAGGCTAACAATGACATGTCAGGAGCTCAGCTAGGCTAACAGTGGCATGCCAGGAGCTAAGCTAGGCAAACAGTGGTGCATGAGGAGTCAAACTAGACTAACAGTGGTGTGTGAGAGGAGCTAAGCTGGGCTAACAGTGGTGCATCAGGAGCTAAGCTAGGCTAACAATGACATGTCTGGAGCTCAGCTAGGCTAACAGTGACATGTCAGGAGCTAAGCTAAACTAACAGTGATGTGTCAGGAGCCAAACTAGACTAATAGAGGCATGTCAGGAGCCATGCTAGGCTAACAGTGGCATGTCAGGAGCTAAGCTAGACTAACAGTGGCATATCAGGAGCTAAGGTAGGCTAACAGTAGTGTGTCACAAGCTAAGCTAGACTAAAAGTGGTGCATCAGGAGCTAAGCTAGGCTAACAATGACATGTCAGGAGCTCAGCTAGGCTAACAGTGGCATGTCAGGAGCTAAGCTAGACTAACAGTGATGTGTCAGGAGCCAAACTAGACTAATAGAGGCATGTCAGGAGCCACGCTAGACTAACAGTGGCATGTCAGGAGCTAAGCTAGACTAACAGTGGTGTGTCAGGAGCTAAGCTAGGCTAACAGTGGCATGTCAGGAGCTATGCTAGGCTAACAGTGGTGCATCAGGAGCCAAACTAGACTAACAGTGGCATATCAGGAGCTAAGGTAGGCTAACAGTAGTGTGTCACAAGCTAAGCTAGACTAAAAGTGGTACATCAGGAGCTAAGCTAGGCTAACAGTGGCATGTCAGGAGCTAAGCTAGACTAATAGAGGCATGTCAGGAGCCACGCTAGGCTAACAGTGGCATATCAGGAGCCACGCTAGGCTAACAGTGGCATATCAGGAGCCACGCTAGGCTAACAGTGGCATATCAGGAGCCAAACTAGACTAACAGTGGCATATCAGGAGCCAAACTAGACTAACAGTGGTG
The DNA here is from genome assembly GCF_902500255.1 of Thalassophryne amazonica. Taxonomy (NCBI): domain Eukaryota; kingdom Metazoa; phylum Chordata; class Actinopteri; order Batrachoidiformes; family Batrachoididae; genus Thalassophryne; species Thalassophryne amazonica. The sequence continues at coordinate 102,069,896 of NC_047114.1, forward strand.
TGTCAGGAGCCAAACTAGACTAACAGTGGCATATCAGGAGCTAAGGTAGGCTAACAGTGGTGTGTCACAAGCTAAGCTAGACTAACAGTGGTGTTTTTTGTGTTACTGCGGTTGCAACACGTCTCTGTGTGTTGTGAAATGTTGGCCAGTGAGACGGGGAGACTATTTTGGGGTTGGACTCCTTTCCGCAGACAGCACGTGCTCAGTGGACATGTCCTGATAAACGACACCTTCAGGCATGTTACTGTGACCTCAGCTGTCGTGCCTCTGAAACTGGATCCAGACCTCAGATTCCAGTCCCATGGAACGGCCTGTCTCAGGGTGGCAGCTTTCACAATAAAAGCACTTTGCCTGAACAGACCAACAGACCAGGATCCTCAGGTCATGTGGTGAACAGGCACACTGTTAAAAGGACTTTTTCTTTCTTCTCGACCAAAGAATTTATGGAATTCTGTGGACTGTCTTATGATGAGACTTGAACATTATTTTCTTTTCATGATGCATAAATGGCTGCTTTTATAGTTTTCAATTTATTTTCATTTATATAGCACCAAATCACAACAGAGTTGCCTCAAGGTGCTTCACACAAGTAAGATCTAACTTTACCAACCCCCAAAGCAACAGTGGTTAGAAAAACTCCTCTGAGGAAGAAACCTCAAGCAGACCAGACTCAAAGGGGTGACCCTCTGCTTGGGCCATGATACAGACATAAATTACAGAACAATTCACAGAATGAATATACAGGAAATGCTGTTGGTGCACAGGACAGGAGGGTCTCCAGCACAAATACCACACCCATCTCTGGATGGAGCTGCACCTTAAACAGAGAGAAAAAACAGAATCAGGCATCAGAAAGACAACAAATACAGTATAATTTGTCAGAAATTAAACAACAAGAAAAACAGAGAAATACTAAGGTGATCGCCGGCCACTAGCCCTAAACTTCACTAAAAGACACAGAATTTAGATAAAGTTGAGGCTGCGGCACGCTCCAATTACTAATAAATGAATTAAAAGAGTAAAAAGCGTAAAACTATGCTATGCCAGTATGCTAGCCATATGAAAGGGAAAATAAATGCATCTTAAGTCTGGACTTGAAAGTCTCCACAGAATCTGACTGTTTTATTGATGCAGGGAGATCATTCCACAGAACAGGGGCACGATAAGAGAAAACTCTGTGACCCACAGACTTCTTATTCACTCTAGGGACACAAAGTAGTCCTGCAGCCAGAGAACACAGAGCCCAGGCCGGTACATAAGGTTTAATTAGGTCAGCTAAGTAGGGAGGTGCCAGTCTGTGAACAATTTTATAGACTAGTAGCAGAACCTTAAAATCTGATCTCACTGGGACAGGAAAACAGTGAAGAGACGCCAAAGTGGGTGTAATGTGGTCGACCTTTCGGCTTCGTGTCAAAAGTAGGGGAGGTGATGGTCTGGTGGTTAAGGTGTTTGGGCTTGAATCCAGTAGATCATGGGTTCAAATCCCCGCTTGACTGGAAAATCACTAAGGGCCCTTGGGCAAGGCCTTTAATCCCCTATTGCTCCCAGTGTGTAGTGAGCTCCTTGTATGGTAGCACCCTGACATCGGGGTGAATGTGAGGCATAATTGTAAAGCGCTTTGAGCGTCTGATGCAGATGGAAAAGCGCTATATAAATGCAGTCCATTTAAAGGTCTGGCAGCAGCATTTTGAACCAATTGGAGACCCCTAATGCTGGACTGCAGTAAACCAGGAAATAGAACATTGCAGTAGTCCAATCTAGAAGAGACAAACGCATGGATCAGGGTCTCAGCATCAGCAATAGACAGGATGGGACGAATCTTCACTATACTTTGCAAGTGGAAGAAAGCAGTCCTAGTAATATCTGTAATGTGGAGGTCAAAAGGACAACATAGGATCAATAATTACCCCATGGTTCCTCACTTTGTCAGTGTGATGTATGACACACGAGCCTAGGCGAAGCATTAACTGTTCAAATTGATGCCGATGTCTCACTGGACCAAGAACCATCATTTCAGTCTTATCAGAGTTTAAAAGTAGGAAATTGCTAGACATCCAGCTTCTCACTGATGCAAGGCAATCTTCTAAGGATTTTATGTGGATGAGATGACCAGCAGTTATCGGCATGTATAACTGAGTATCATCAGCATAGCAGTGAAAGGTAACCCCAAAACGCCGCAATATGTGACCAAGCAGTGCTATATAAAGGGAGAAAAGCAGGGGGCCTAAGACGGATTCCTGTGGAACACCAAATTTCATGTCACAAAGTTTGGAGGTAGTGTTACTGTACAAAACACAGTGAGAACGACTGGTCAAGTATGATGTCAGCCATGCAAGGGCACTCCCAGTAATCCCAAAATGATTTTCCAGCCTATCAAGTAGAATATGATGATCCACGGTATCAAATGCAGCACTGAGATCTAACAGCAACAGAACCATTGTGGTGTCTGAATCCATTGTAAGCAGAAGATCATTCACCACTTTACTGAGAGCCGTCTCTGTGGAATGATATTTTCTAAAAGCAGACTGCAATGGCACAAAGAGATTATTCTCAGTAAGACAGTCCACGAGCTGCCGTGACACCACTTTTTCCAGAATTTTAGAGCAAAATGATAGATTTGATATCGGCCGATAGTTTTTCAATACACCAGGGTCAAGATTAGATTTCTTAAGTAATGGTTTAATCACTGCAGATTTGAAACATTTAGGAACAGATCCAGAAGTTAAAGAAAGATTAATAATTTCCAGCACAGTCGCCCCTTAACAGTTTTGTTGGTATCGGATCAAATAAACAGGTTGTGCTTTTTGTTGACGTTACGAGTTTCATCAGCACGCCTTGAGAGATACTCGCAAATTCTGTAAATCTAGGTAATACCTCAGTAGTCGCGCCCACCTCAATAGCAGGGTGTAGTGGCTGGATTAAGGCATGCTGGGATATGTTTAACCTGATGTCTTCTATTTTCTTCTCAAAGTAATCCAGGAAATCTTGTGCTGTAAAAGGAGAGCGAACTACAGGTGGTTGTCCATGAATAAGTGTTGCTACTGTGTCGAACAAGAACTTTGAGTTATGCTTGTTTTTGTTGATCAAATCAGAGTAATAGGTCCACTTTGTAGCCAGTAATGCATGATTATAGTCTAAGATAGCATCACGCAAGGTGAAATACTTCTAATTTTGAATGACGCCATTTCCGTTCTAGACCTCTTGCTTTATGCTTGAGGTCATGCCAGGAGGGCCGGGTCCAGGATGAAGCCCTTCTTCACCCAGGAGCGTTCTTCGGGGCCGTACCCCTCCCAGTCCACCAGGTACTGAAAACCCCGGCCCATTCGACGGGCGTCGAGGAGCCGGCGCACGGTCCAAGCCGGTTCCCCGTCGATGATCCGGGCAGGAGGTGGTGCCGGACCCGGGGTGCAGAGGGGTGAGGTGTGATGGGGTTTTATCCGGGAGACATGAAACACTGGATGAATCCGCAGCGAGGCCGGAAGCCGGAGCCTCACTGCGGCGGGATTGATGACTTTGAGAATTTTGAAGGGACCGATGTATCGTTCTTGGAGTTTCGGGGAGTCCACTTGAAGGGGAATGTCCTTGGTGGACAACCACACTTCCTGCCCAGGACGATACTTGGGGGCCGGGGCCCGCCGCCGGTCTGCATGTTTCTTCACCCTCGTCCGGGCCTTCAATAAAGCAGAGCGGGCGGCACGCCACACCCGACGGCACTTCCGTAGGTGGGCCTGGACCGAGGGCACACCGACCTCTCCCTCAACCACCGGAAACAAGGGGGGCTGATACCCCAAGCACACCTCAAACGGGGAGAGGCCGGTGGCTGATGACACTTGACTGTTGTGGGCGTACTCGATCCAGGCCAGGTGGGTACTCCAGGCCGTCGGGTGCGCGGCTGTCACACAGCGTAGTGTCTGCTCCAGTTCCTGGTTGGCCCGCTCTGCTTGCCCGTTGGTCTGGGGGTGATACCCGGACGAGAGGCTGACCGTGGCCCCCAGTTCCCGGCAGAAGCTCCTCCAAACGTGTGAGGTAAACTGGGGACCGCGATCGGAGACGATGTCTGATGGTATCCCATGCAGACGGACGACGTGGTGGACCAGGAGGTCCGCTGTCTCCTGGGCCGTTGGTAGCTTCGGGAGGGCCACGAAGTGGGCCGCCTTGGAGAAACGGTCCACTATCGTGAAGACGACGGTGTTTCCCTGGGACGGCGGGAGACCCGTGACAAAGTCCAGGCCGATGTGGGACCAGGGGTGATGAGGCACGGGCAGCGGCTGTAGCAGCCCTGAGGTCTTTCGGTGGTCGGCCTTGCCCCTGGCGCAGGTGGTACAGGCCTGGACGTAGTCCCGGACGTCGGCCTCCAGGGACGCCCACCAGAAGCGCTGCCGGACGACTGCCACGGTCCTCTGCACCCCAGGGTGACAGGAGAGCCTAGAACCGTGACAGAAGTCCAGCACCGCCGCTCTGGCCTCCGGTGGGACGTAGAGTCTGTTCTTTGGTCCGGTGCCGGGGTCCGGGTCACGGGTCAGGGCCTCCCGGACGGTCTTCTCCACGTCCCAGGTGAGGGCGGCCACGATAGCGGACTCCGGGATGATGGGATCCGGGGGATCCGACGGTTCCGTTTTGACTTCGTCTTCATGTACCCGGGACAATGCATCCGATCTTTGATTCTTGGTCCCGGGACGGTAGGTAATCCGGAAGTCAAAACGGCCAAAGAACAGTGACCAGCGGGCTTGCCTGGGGTTCAGCCGCTTGGCGGTCCTGATGTACTCCAGGTTCCGATGGTCAGTGAAAACCGTGAATGGCACGGCTGTTCCCTCCAACAGATGTCTCCACTCTTCGAGGGCCTCTTTCACCGCAAGGAGTTCTCGATTGCCGACGTCATAGTTCCGTTCGGCCGGGGTCAACCTGCGGGAAAAATAGGCACACGGGTGAAGGACCTTATCGGTCTTCCCGCTCTGGGAGAGCACCGCTCCTATCCCTGAGTCCGAGCCGTCCACTTCAACCACTAACTGGCGGCTAGGGTCGGGCTGCACCAGAACTGGTGCAGACGAGAAGCACCGTTTCAACTCCTTGAACGCGGCTTTGCACCGATCCGACCAGGTGAAGGGGACTTTTGGTGAGGTCAGGGCTGTCAGGGGGCTAACAACCTGACTGTAGCCCTTAATAAACCTCCTGTAGAAATTAGCAAAGCCGAGGAACTGTTGCAGCTTCCTACGGCTTGTGGGTTGGGGCCAATCTCTCACCGCCGCAACCTTGGTCGGATCAGGGGCGACGGAGTTAGAGGAGATGATGAACCCCAAGAAGGACAAAGAAGTGCGGTGGAACTCACACTTCTCGCCCTTCACAAACAGGCGGTTCTCCAACAACCGCTGTAGGACCTGACGGACATGCCGGACATGAGACTCAGGATCCGGGGAAAAGATGAGTATATCGTCTAGGTACACGAAGACGAACCGGTGCAGGAAGTCCCGCAAGACATCGTTTACCAACGCTTGGAAAGTCGCGGGAGCATTAGTGAGACCGAACGGCATGACCAGGTACTCAAAATGACCTAACGGGGTGTTAAATGCCGTCTTCCATTCGTCTCCCTTCCGGATCCGAACCAAATGATACGCATTCCTAAGATCAAGCTTGGTGAAGATTCTGGCTCCATGCAAGGGGGTGAACACTGAATCCAACAAGGGCAACGGGTATCGGTTGCAAACCGTGATTTCGTTCAACCCCCTGTAATCAATGCATGGACGAAGCCCGCCATCTTTTTTACCCACAAAAAAGAAACCAGCACCCATCGGGGAGGTGGAATTCCGGATCAACCCGGCAGCTAATGAGTCCCGGATGTAGGTCTCCATTGATTCGCGTTCCGGCCGTGAGAGGTTGTACAGTCTACTGGACGGGAACTCACTGCCTGGAACCAAATCAATGGCACAATCATACGGGCGGTGGGGAGGAAGCGTGAGAGCCAGATCCTTGCTGAACACGTCTGCAAGGTCATGGTACTCCGCCGGCACCGCCTTCAGATTGGGCGGGACTCGGACCTCCTCCTTAGCGTGGGAGCCGGGAGGAACCGAGGAACCTAGACACTCCCGATGGCAGGTCTCGCTCCACTGTACGACTACCCCGGACGGCCAATCGATCCGGGGATTGTGCTTTAGCATCCAGGGAAAACCCAGAACCACACGGGAGGTGGCATGAGTCACAAAGAACTCGATCACCTCCTGGTGGTTACCTGACACCACCAGAGATACTGGTGGTGTCTTATGCGTGATCGGTGGGAGTAGGGAGCCATCTAGTGCCCGAACCTGTACAGGCGAGGTAAGAGCCACCAGAGGGAGCCCTATCTCCCTGGCCCATTTACTGTCTAGCAGATTCCCCTCAGAGCCCGTGTCCACCAGTGCTGGGGCCTTCAGGGTTGAATCCTCATACAGGATCATGACTGGGAGTCGTGTGGCAATGTGGGTGTGTCCCACGTGAATGTTTCGGCCCACCCCTGGCCCAGTCTCTAGGGGCGGGCGTTGGAGTTTAACCGCTCGGGGCAGTCGCTTGCAAGATGCTCACTCGAGCCACAAACAAAACAAGCTCCGTAGGCCCGCCTCCTTTGTGCTCCAGGTGCCCTAAATGTTGCCCTGCTCGTGTCCATAGCTTCGTCAGCAGGGGGAGCCGTAGGCGCACGGAGCGCAGGAACAGAGGAGCGTGGGGAGGGCGGAGCTTGGTCGGAACCGGAAGGGAGAGGGACGACGCGTGCCTGACCACGCCCTTCGCCTCGTTCCCGACGGCGTTCTTCTAGCCGGTTGTCGAGTCGTATGACTAGATCGATGAGCCCATCTAAGTCCCGCGGTTCGTCCTTCGCCACCAGGTGCTCTTTTAGGACCAGTGACAGTCCGTTTACAAAGGCGGCGCGGAGGGCAGTGCTATTCCAGCCGGATCTCGCCGCCGCGATGCGGAAGGCGACTGCATAGGCAGCTGCGCTCCGACGCCCCTGTCTCATTGACAGTAGCACGGTTGAAGCGGTCTCTCCTCTATTGGGGTGATCGAACACCGTTCTGAGCTCCCGCACAAACCCATCGTATGTATGAAGGAGCCGTGAGTTCTGCTCCCAGAGCGCTGTAGCCCAAGTGCGTGCCTCCCCACGAAGCAGGTTTATTACATAAGCTACTTTGCTAGCGTCAGTCGCGTACATCACGGGACGCTGTGCGAAGACGAGCGAACACTGCATCAAAAAATCCGCGCACGTCTCCACACAGCCTCCGTACGGTTCTGGAGGGCTTATGTATGCTTCTGGGGACGGAGGGAGGGGCCGTTGAACGACCAGTGGAACGTCACTATCACGCGCAGGATCTACGGGAGGGAGAGCCACAGCGGCGCCCGGAGGGCGCGCTTCCACTTGTGCGGCGAGAGCCTCCACCCTGCGGTTTAGGAGAACATTCTGCTCGGTCATTAAATCCATCCGAGTGGTGAAAGCGGTGAGGATCCGCTGCAACTCACCGATTACCCCTCCCGAAGACGCCGACGCGCCCTGTTCTTCCATTGGCCGTTCAACAGCCGGTTGACGCCCCTCGGGATCCATGACGCTGGCCGAGATATCCTGTTGTGAAAGTGTAGGAACACGGACCCACAACAGGGGGCGCAAATGAACGGACAATGGAGAAGGTAAATAACAAGGTTTTACTGTTGTGAAACGTGCACAACCAATACAACAATTGACAATTTGGGGTTAAGCCGAATTCCACTGGTGTCGTGTGGGCAGGCTCGAAGGTAGGAGACGTCCGTCCAAGTCGAACCGGAACCACCCAGATTTCCTCTGCCACCGAACCCTGGAAGTACTGGAACCGCCAAGTCCCGAATTCCCAGGTGGCCACTGCCTCCGCTCGTCGGATCCGGTACTGCTGGCAAGAGAACAAACACACAGGTGTGGATGCGGCTGCACCCAGTAACACAGAGAGGGGAGAAGCCGTCTCCACCTCACGTCACAATACTGCAGGAAGGTGAGTACTTATCTGAAGCAACGGCTTTTAGTAGACAGCTGTCCTGCAATGCTCAACAAGAAAGGCAATATAATACAGCAGAGAATCGTTACCTCTATCTTAAGGCGATATCTCGGCACTGAGGTGGAGACGCCGTCCTGGTGATATACCTCCGTGCTGAGTGGAGTCAGCTGTGTCCAGTGATGGGTGACAGCTGTCACCCTGGCTGCTCTCGTAAGGCGGCAGCGCCCTCTGGTGCCTGGAGCCCGCACTCCAGGCAGGGCGCCCTCTGGTGGTGGTGGGCCAGCAGTACCTCCTCTTCAGCGGCCCACACAACATTCTCAATGCATTGCTGAAATCCTAATGCATCCACAATTTCCATAAATGATTTGCAGAAGGGATCAGAAGGCTTATTTATATGAATGTTGAAGTCACCAATGATCAGAATGTCCTTGGTGCACTCATTGACAAGTTAGAGATGAACGCACCAAATTCATCTAAGAATTCAGAATATGGACCAGGAGGCTTATATTGATTCAATAATCAAACCAGTTTGCCTCTACTGATGGTTGGCTCTTACTGCGGTATTGTATCACTTCCTGTTCCGGAGCACAGCGGTGTTTTTCTGTATCTGTTAGCTGTTTAATCTGCACAGTTAGATTGATCTAGTTAACTAGATAACGATTTGTTTCACAGTGTAATCTTCACGTGCCTTAACTAAAGCACTCCCTCTGCTGAATCACCTCTAAATTATTTACACATTATTCACTTTGTGTGTTTTTAGGAATCCGCTAGCTTAGCGCAGCTACTAGCTCTTAGCCGATTTAGCATGGCGGCTTCTCCTGTCTCTCCTGCACTTTTCTGCTCTGGGTGTGAAATGTTTAGTTATTCCTCGGCCTCCTTTAGCAGTAATGGTACTTGTAATAAGTGTAGCTTATTCGTAGCTTTGGAGGCCAGGCTGGGTGAATTGGAGACTCGGCTCCGCACCGTGGAAAATTCTACAGATAGCCAGGCCCCTGTAGTCGGTGCGGACCAAGGTAGCTTAGCCGCCGTTAGTTTCCCTCTGGCAGATCCCGAGCAGCCGGGAAAGCAGGCTGACTGGGTGACTGTGAGGAGGAAGCGTAGCCCTAAACAGAAGCCCCGTGTACACCTCCAACCCGTCCACATTTCTAACCGTTTTTCCCCACTCGACGACACACCCGCCGAGAAACAAACTCTGGTTATTGGCGACTCTGTTTTGAGAAATGTGAAGTTAGCGACACCAGCAACCATAGTCAATTGTCTTCCAGGAGGCCAGAGCAGGCGACATTGAAGGAAATTTGAAACTGCTGGCTAAGGCTAAGCGTAAATTTGGTAAGATTGTAATTCACGTCGGCAGTAATGACACCCGGTTACGCCAATCGGAGGTCAATAAAATTAACATTGAATCGGTGTGTAACTTTGCAAAAACAATGTCGGACTCTGTAGTTTTCTCTGGGCCCCTCCCCAATCAGACCGGGAGTGACATGTTTAGCCGCATGTTCTCCTTGAATTGCTGGCTGTCTGAGTGGTGTCCAAAAAATGAGGTGGGCTTCATAGATAATTGGCAAAGCTTCTGGGGAAAACCTGGTCTTGTTAGGAGAGATGGCATCCATCCCACTTTGGATGGAGCAGCTCTCATTTCTAGAAATCTGGCCAATTTTATTAAACCCTCCAAACCGTGACTATCCAGGGTTGGGACCAGGAAGCAGAGTTGTTGTCTTACACACCTCTCTGCAGCTTCTCTCCCCCTGCCATCCCCTCATTACCCCATCCCTGTAGAGACGGTGCCTGCTCCCAGACCACCAATAACCAGCAAAAATCTATTTAAGCATAAAAATTCAAAAAGAAAAAATAATATAGCACCTTCAACTGCACCACAGACTAAAACAGTTAAATGTGGTCTATTAAACATTAGGTCTCTCTCTTCTAAGTCCCTGTTAGTAAATGATATAATAATTGATCAACATATTGATTTATTCTGCCTTACAGAAACCTGGTTACAGCAGGATGAATATGTTAGTTTAAATGAGTCAACACCCCCGAGTCACACTAACTGCCAGAATGCTCGTAGCAGGGGCCGAGGGGGAGCAATCTTCCATTCCAGCTTATTAATTAATCAAAAACCCAGACAGAGCTTTAATTCATTTGAAAGCTTGACTCTTAGTCTTGTCCATCCAAATTGGAAGTCCCAAAAACCAGTTTTATTTGTTGTTATCTATCGTCCACCTGGTCATTACTGTGAGTTTCTCTGTGAATTTTCAGACCTTTTGTCTGACTTAGTGCTTAGCTCAGATAAGATAATTATAGTGGGCGATTTTAACATCCACACAGATGCTGAGAATGACAGCCTCAACACTGCATTTAATCTATTATTAGACTCAATTGGCTTTGCTCAAAATGTAAATGAGTCCACCCACCACTTTAATCATACTTTAGATCTTGTTCTGACATTTGGTATGGAAATTGAAGACTTAACAGTATTCCCTGAAAACTCCCTTCTGTCTGATCATTTCTTAATAACATTTACATTTACTCTGATGGACTACCCAGCAGTGGGGAATAAGTTTCATTACACTAGAAGTCTTTCAGAAAGCGCTGTAACTAGGTTTAAGGATATGATTCCTTCTTTATGTTCTCTAATGCCATATACCAACACAGTGCAGAGTAGCTACCTAAACTCTGTAAGTGAGATAGAGTATCTCGTCAATAGTTTTACATCCTCATTGAAGACAACTTTGGATGCTGTAGCTCCTCTGAAAAAGAGAGCTTTAAATCAGAAGTGCCTGACTCCGTGGTATAACTCACAAACTCGCAGCTTAAAGCAGATAACCCGTAAGTTGGAGAGGAAATGGCGTCTCACTAATTTAGAAGATCTTCACTTGGCCTGGAAAAAGAGTCTGTTGCTCTATAAAAAGCCCTCCGTAAAGCTAGGACATCTTTCAGATCAGATTGTTCTGTCTGAGTTATTTTCATTAGTTACTTCATCCAAACCATCAACATGTTTATTAGACCCCATTCCTACCAGGCTGCTCAAGGAAGCCCTACCATTAATTAATGCTTCGATCTTAAATATGATCAATCTGTCTTTATTAGTTGGCTATGTACCACAGGCTTTTAAGGTGGCAGTAATTAAACCATTACTTAAAAAGCCATCACTTGACCCAGCTATCTTAGCTAATTATAGGCCAATCTCCAACCTTCCTTTTCTCTCAAAAATTCTTGAAAGGGTAATTGTAAAACAGCTAACTGATCATCTGCAGAGGAATGGTCTATTTGAAGAGTTTCAGTCAGGTTTTAGAATTCATCATAGTACAGAAACAGCATTAGTGAAGGTTACAAATGATCTTCTTATGGCCTCGGACAGTGGACTCATCTCTGTGCTTGTTCTGTTAGACCTCAGTGCTGCTTTTGATACTGTTGACCATAAAATTTTATTACAGAGATTAGAGCATGCCATAGGTATTAAAGGCACTGCGCTGCGTGGTTTGAATCATATTTATCTAATAGATTACAATTTGTTCATGTAAATGGGGAATCTTCTTCACAGACTAAGGTTAATTATGGAGTTCCACAAGGTTCTGTGCTAGGACCAATTTTATTCACTTTATACATGCTTCCCTTAGGCAGTATTATTAGACGGCATTGCTTAAATTTTCATTGTTACGCAGATGATACCCAGCTTTATCTATCCATGAAGCCAGAGGACACACACCAATTAGCTAAACTGCAGGATTGTCTTACAGACATAAGGACATGGATGACCTCTAATTTCCTGCTTTTAAACTCAGATAAAACTGAATTTATTGTACTTGGCCCCACAAATCTTAGAAACATGGTGTCTAACCAGATCCTTACTCTGGATGGCATTACCCTGACCTCTAGTAATATTATGAGAAATCTTGGAGTCATTTTTGATCAGGATATGTCATTCAAAGCGCATATTAAACAAATATGTAGGACTGCTTTTTTGCATTTACGCAATATCTCTAAAATTAGAAAGGTCTTGACTCAGAGTGATGCTGAAAAACTAATTCATGCATTTATTTCCTCTAGGCTGGACTATTGTAATTCATTATTATCAGGTTGTCCTAAAAGTTCCCTGAAAAGCCTTCAGTTAATTCAAAATGCTGCAGCTAGAGTACTAACGGGGACTAGAAGGAGAGAGCATATCTCACCCATATTGGCCTCTCTTCATTGGCTTCCTGTTAATTCTAGAATAGAATTTAAAATTCTTCTTCTTACTTATAAGGTTTTGAATAATCAGGTCCCATCTTATCTTAGGGACCTCATAGTACCATATCACCCCAATAGAGCGCTTCGCTCTCAGACTGCAGGCTTACTTGTAGTTCCTAGGGTTTGTAAGAGTAGAATGGGAGGCAGAGCCTTCAGCTTTCAGGCTCCTCTCCTGTGGAACCAGCTCCCAATTCAGATCAGGGAGACAGACACCCTCTCTGCTTTTAAGATTAGGCTTAAAACTTTCCTTTTTGCTAAAGCTTATAGTTAGGGCTGGATCAGGTGACCCTGAACCATCCCTTAGTTATGCTGCTATAGACTTAGACTGCTGGGGGGTTCCCATGATGCACTGAGTGTTTCTTTCTCCTTTTGCTCTGTATGCACCCCTCTGCATTTAATCATTAGTGATTGATCTCTGCTCCCCTCCACAGCATGTCTTTTTCCTGGTTCTCTCCTTCAGCCCCAGCCAGTCCCAACAGAAGACTGCCCCTCCCTGAGCCTGGTTCTGCTGGAGGTTTCTTCCTGTTAAAAGGGAGTTTTTCCTTCCCACTGTCGCCAAGTGCTTGCTCACAGGGGGTCGTTTTGACCATTGGGGTTTTGCCTTACAATATAAAGCGCCTTGGGGCAACTGTTTGATTATATACAGTGACAAAGTAATACGGCTGATTTTTATTCTTCTGACTTTGGCAATGCGTAATGCCCTGAGCAAAGTAGAGAATCAGGCCTCATTTAAGGGGAGGACAGTTGTAGGTTTAAGCCAGCTTTACATAACCAGTGGTGGGCACACTTCCGATAATCCGATAACAGATAATTATCGAAGATAATGTTTTCATTATCAGATTATCTTTTTAGGTAACTTTAAAAACCATTATCGGACCAATTATCTTCTGATTAATTTCTGTCCGATAACTTTTAGACCGATAAACAAAGTAAACAAAGCTGAACAGCGGTAAACATTTTTAAAATTTAAAAAAAGTTCAGCACCTCCCTGTTAAAAGTTTTATAACAGATGGACAATTATACCCTCTGCTAACAGAAGAGAGCTGCTTCTATGAAAAGCATCTCTATTCTCTGTAGACAAGAAATGGCCAAAAAAAATTAAATAAATAAATTTTCCTTTAACACCATACCGATTTGCTGGCAATATCACCCAAGTCATCCAGAGGCATACATTTTTAACTTATGGTTCAAATTTTAACCAAACTAATTTTGGACAAGTTATTTAAAATTACTGTCATGTCTGAAGTTTTATAAAGTGAAAATATCAGATATATGTTTTAGTTTTAAAGTAATGTGCTAATTTTTAAGGTTTTGTGAGCACATGCTGTGCCCAGCAGTGCATTATGGATAGGATAGGGTAATCTCAGTACGTTCATGACAGGACAAATGCATTTCAGACACTCTGTTCAGGCTCCACGGACAACAGCATTAAACTCTAGTGCCTAAAACTCTCGTGAATATATTCTCTGGGTTTATAGATGTTGTTATTGTATTTGCGTTTGTTAAATTCCACGCATTTTAAATGTAGCAGACACGGATTATCTGGAATTTTGTTTTCAAGGCCTCTACTGCCATCTACTGGCCAGTAGTGTTCATGGCAGTATTCGCCCTAAGTACTAAGCGTCCGGTTATATCAGATGATTGTCAAATCAACTTTTTGGCTTTGCAAATGGCTTTTTTTTTTTTCTTTTTTTTTTTTTTACAAATGAAACAAAAACAAAACAAAACAACAGCAAAGAAAATAAATAAAATAACATTACAAGACAGCTCTGCAGTGTTTGCACATGCACAGTGCGAGTGGTTTGATGCTTGTAGCTTTTCAGCAGCAGGATACCCTTACGACGGCCGACCACAATAATATCAAACAGGTTTGATTTCCATTGGACCATATGATCGGCGATCAGGAGGTGGTCCTGAGATGTTAAACGCAGCTTGTTAGTCCATGTACACTACACGATGCAGGATGCGCGATTAACCTGAAACTTGGTCCAAAAAATTCCTGCATGAAAAATCATCTCGCACAGTGTAAAGCATGTTTTACAACATCATAAAACGTGTGCACATTCTCTCCACATGCAAAACATTTTGCGATGACACTTCCAGGGCTCCGTAAAAATGCCTGTTTTTACAAATAAAAAAATGGAATATTTTACAAAAGGACATTTATCTGTAAACACCAACACACGACAAAAGAAAAAAGTGTGGTCTCATTGTTTGGGTCTGTTGTGTTACTTTTAATATTAGTAGAAGCTATTGTGGCATTAAAACTTAAATTGGTTTTATTAGTAGTTGTAAATGTACCAGAGACAATATTGGAAATTATCTGTTATCTGTAACTGCACTATCACAATAGTGGATTTTCTGCACTAATTTCCCCGCTAAGATAATGGATTCCGCACCCACATTTGTCATAAGCCTTGCAGGGTCTCTAATCATCTGCTCCGTGGCCTGCTGTAAATTCCTAATGTTACCCTTCCTGTAGAGCTCTATCTATGTTTGCAGACAAGATGGCGGCACCTTCCTCAGTAGGATGGAGGCCATCCAGCATCAGCAAGTCATGGCGGCCCCAGAATGAAGACCAGATATCAATAAAACTAAAGCCTTGCTGTCTACAAAATTGCGCCAGCCACCTATTTAACGATGTCAGCCCGCTAAATGCCTCATCAGTACCCCGGGAGGGGTACTTATAGAAGAGACTTTGTCCTCTACATTACTCAGACACAGTCCAACCACTCGGGGCAGCAGACAGCCAGAGTCCAGCACCTGGGAACAAAGTTCCAGTGTCACCGACCAAACGGTCCCCTCTAAAAATTGGTCCACCCTGCGTTCACTGCACATGCGTCTGAGTCTGACTCTCTGAGTCTGACTCTCTACACCCAAAGCGATCAAAGGAAATAATGTGATTATTAACCATCAGATGACAAAGTAAAACCTCTTAAATCATTCTAAAGTCAGTTTTACGCAGTAACGAGGACGTTTTAAACAGAACCGTGGCAATAATCAGTGAATCGCTACTGATGCTCCGAAATGATGCATGCACAGTGAAGGCAGGGGGGACCAATTTTTATGGGGAACTGTTTGGTCGGCGACAGCAGTCTATTGGCACAGCTTCAGTCTGCAGCACTGGGAGGAGCCTAATGACCATGACATGATGGCAGCAGGAAACCCAGGCATTCAAACTCCACCCTGCCCACCTTCTTCCCATCAGGCACGGGTCTGACTCTGTCCCTGACGATGGCCCAGTTATCTTTTAAGTTTAGTGGGAAGTCAAACAGAAACCAAAAATATTAAATTATAACAACAATCAAGACCCTTAAATCTTAGATTCTTTTTGTTTTTATTATAACTGTCAGTTTGGTCCATAAATAACTGGACAGTCATGCAGCTCCACTTATTCTGGAATTATGGTCCTATCCACCTAGTGCAGCTTTTTGCAGATGACATCATGTTGTGCAGCAGCAGGAGGAAGTAAAAAAAAGAGCTCAAAGAACTGACAAGGACTTTGGAAAACTGAGGACTGAAGATGAATATGAAGAGGATCAATCCAGGTCAGGATCCAGAAGTTAGCTTGCAGTTAGAAGTGTTAAAAAAAACCATGGAACAGCCCGGAGTCCCACAGAGTATTCAAACAGCCCAGCAGTACTCAACTGCCTCAGTTCTGGAGCAGCAAACATACTGAGCTGGAAGACTCCATACACAGCGAGCAGGACCCCAGACAGAGACGTGATTCTGGAAGAGCAGCTGAATAACCAAATGGGGACCAAAACCAAACCAACTACACAACGACTCAAGCAAGAACCTGGACACAGAGACATACACACACACAGACGAGGTGAAGGAAAATGAAAAATCAACCAAAAAATACAGAAAGACCAAAAGCCAAAACACCACACACATTAAACCTTTTAACTTCTAACATTGAAAGTGCTGATGCAGACTGAAGAGAACCTACATTGCTGGAGTTCAAAGGTTATGTTTGATTGTCCAGCAGTAAACCGGCTCCAGAACCAAAGCTTGAATCACCGATGTGTGAGGAGCATGATGGCGAGAAGCTCAACATCTACTGTGTGACCTGCGGTGTCCCCACCTGCTCCCTCTGCAAAGTGTTTGGAGGCCACAAAGACTGCGAGGTCGCTCCACTCAACAGCATCTTCCAGAAACAGAAGGTGATAACAAAGACAGAGAAGATGACACACACATTTTAATCCAGTGTACACTGGAACGTTTGTGGTGACGGGACATGACCACACCTTCCATTACTCTGGATAGTTAAACCCATCACCTTCACCAGACTGAGGCTGAAGAGCTTTTACTGTCATTGTACATTCAACTAAACATGTCCTCTGCATTTAACCGTCCTAATTACAGTTAGACACAATCCAACTATTAGGGGCAGTGTGCAGTCAGACTCCGGCGCCCGGGGACCAACTCCAGATGAAGAGATGTTGCCTTGAAAACCCACACAGACACAGGGAGAACATGCAAACTCCACTCAGAAAGGAACTGTGGGATGCGATCCCAGGACCTTCTTGCTGTGAGGCAACAGTGCAGACCACTGAGACACCACACCACAACCACCTCTACTCCTTGTAACCACACTCTATTCCACCAGGCTCCTTCTCATTCACACACACTCCTTCTAGCTCCTACTGACTTTCATCCTCCTTCTCTCCAGAGCATATCTCCTCTCCTATGCTCTGGAGAGATCCAGAGCATATCTCCTCCTCTTCAGACTCATCTCAACCTGCTCTTGACTCACTACTGATCACAATCATCATCTCATCATCAACCGCTTATCTGGGATCTGGTCGCGGGGGCAACAGCTCTAGCAGGGGTCCCTAAACTTTCCTTCCCCAGGCTACATTGACTACCTCTGACCTGGGATCCTGAGGCATTCCCAGGCCAGTGTCCACCTAATCCTGGGTCTTCCCTGGGGTCTCCTCCCAGATGGATGTGCCTGGAACACCTCCCTGGGGAGGCACCCAGGGGGCATCCTTACCAGATGCCTGAACCACCTCAGCTGGCTTCTTTCAACATGAAGGAGTAGCGGCTTTACTCAGAGCTCCCCATGACTGACCGAACTTCTCACCCTATCCCTAAGAAAGTCCAACAACTCCAACTTACTGCAGAGAACCTGAATACAGCTCTTGCTTTGTGAGTACACAGATTGTATATTGTATGTATTGCTGACAGCGTGAGGACAACGCCATCGTACCTACACTTGATGCTGTGGCTGTTATGAGCCGCCCCCTACAGGCCTGGTCATGCAGACTCATCATGGCTGAATTTTCGCCCTTTGAACTCCGCCCACATCTTGGCCACAACTGATAAACAATAGTGACACTCACACAGACGTCACCATAGAAACAGTCACTCCTTGATGAATCTCCACGGCCGCCCGCAGTGAAGAATTCAGGACCAGCACGTTGTTTCAAATGCTTTTCACCGATTACTGTGAGCACGTGGTACGTTGAAGGCGTTTCTGCATATGCCTGACACTGCAGGCAAAACCAGGTTGGTGTAGTGACAGCCAGTAAATCAAGGATTATTCTCGTACCACTTTCACTTCTATATTGAGCCTGTTGTTGAAATCATCGAGTTGGAGGTAGAACTTTTCAGCCGACCTCGTGGGTTTTCACTTTCAGCCAGCGGAAATGTTTTCTGCGTTGGTGACTTTCAGCGTTCACATTCAGGCCTTAGTTTCCTGAAGATGCACCGCAGAGAGCACCCTCTAGTGATTGTGACTGTTAATATGATGGAGGATAAAGAACAAATAAAATGTTAATATCAAAGAAACATATCTGATTAATAAATCTCCTTCTAACCCTGTATATCCCATCGATGGGAAATTTCACTTTTTATTGAGATACTGACAAGCCAAAATGAGGCGGCTGGTCGGGGCTTAAAAAGGCAGAATGTGTGCGTGAGAAGTATGTGACTGCTAGTAAATAAGAATATACTGTAAGTACATGACTGTTGTACAAATATGACTTTTTTGTGTGTGCCAACATGAAAAATTTTCTTTATATGAATATATTCTGAAGCTTTTTGGTGCCACATTGATAAATCAGAAAAGTGGATTAAAAGCAGCTCTCATCAGAATCAGCCTGAACCAGTGGTGACCTCTAGAGGGCGCACACATACCAGCCCAGCCATCTTCAGGACTCAGCATGGAGGCGGGGTCTGTTTCTGACTGGAAGCAGGTCAAGGCCACCTTCAGGGTTTTCGTCGTGTAAGGTCAGGGTGTGTCTGTGTGCAGGCTGAGCTGACGGACTGCATCTCATTGCTGGTGGGGAACAATGAGCGGACTCAGGCGGTCATCAGCCAACTGGAGGAAACGTGCCGAGCTGTTGATGTGAGTCCATTTGTTTGTGCTTTCGCTCGGAATCACATGAGGGCAAGCGTGACGTGCAGTCCTGTTCAGGATATTGGAGTGGAAACAAGTGTGTTGTCTCTGTTTCTAGGTGAACGGTCGCAGACAAAAGTCAAAGGTGTGTGAGATGTTTGACCACCTTTTTGCCATCCTTGAGGACAGGAAGGGTGAGATGACGCTGAGGATTAACGCTGAGCAGGAAGAGAAACTGGACTACATCCGAGGCCTGAGGAAGAAGTACAAGGAGCACCTGGATGCCACAGCCAAGCTGCTGGAGACAGCCATCCAGACCATGGAAGAGTCTGAGATGGTTGTCTTCCTGCAGGTGAGTACGTCCAGCAAACACTATTCCTGTGACAAGGGGAGCGGTAGGTCATGATGTGGGGGTGAGTTCTTGATGGGTGTCGGCACTCTGGGGCAGGGACGACCTGAGGTTGGTTGGAGGTGCCAAAAGTATCCAGAACAGCCGGATATCCTTTATGGAGGATCTGAAAGATGATTGAGTTGACTGCTGAAATCAAAACTCAAGTCTAAGCAGATATGAAATAAATGCAGTAAATTCATTTGAACACAGTACGGCTCCATACAGTAAGATAAAACCCCCAAGAGGATAAATATCATGTAGAATCATTCATTGGACTGGACTCTAAACACAGATGCCGTGTATAAGAAAGGTCAGAGCTGACTGTACTCAGGAGGCTCTGACCTTTCAGTATGTTGCAGATGTTTTATCACTCTGTGGTCTCAAGCGTCATCTTCTATGCTGTAGTGTCCTGAAGGCTGCTGACATGGGCGGCGTGGACCCCTCCCGCTGCAGCCTTCACCCACTTTGCCTCAATTCAGAAGATGGGCTGCTTCAGGTTTAGAGCACATAAACAATGTCAAATGTATATGTGTTGTCCTTAATTTTGATCTGTGCCATTATTACAGAAAACAAGTAATAATTGTGGATTAATTGCTGTATCTTGTCTGAGGTAATTGGAGTGTAAACGTAATTGCCCTTTGAGGGATCAATAAAGTTGTCTGAAGTCTGACATGAACAGACTCAACAAGCTCATCAGGAGATCTGGATCTGTCCTGGGGTGGAGCTGGAGTCTGTGGTGGAGGTGTCAGAGAGGAGGATGCTGAGGAAGCTGCTCATGCTGACAACACCTCCCATCCCCTGCATGCCACACTGACGTCCTGTCAGAGCCCCTTCAGCCACAGACTGACACCACCGAGGTGCACCACAGAACACCACAGGAGGTCCTTCCTACCTGTGGCAATCAGACTGTATAACTCCTCCCCCTTCTGCAATATGAATACATGATGATCAGAGTTTTTCAGTTACTTAGAGCTATGTGCAGTACTGTCAACATCTTGTGCAAGTGTCTGAAGTCATTTTACATAAATATGTTGTACTCATTGATCTCACTGTAAAAAACAGTGTTCACTGTTTAGGTTCTCTGGCAAAACAATGTTCTTACACCTCATATTAACAAAATAACTGGCTGTCCAGGTTAATGAATTTGAATTATTTTTGCTCCCACAGGCGGTGAAGTCTCTTCTGCAGAAGTGAGTATTTGACTTTCCTGAATCTTTTCTACCTCAGCCAGCGAAGTTGGACAGGGGTTTTGTTTTCACCCCATCTGTTTGTTTGTCTGTTTGTCTGTGAATGGCCTGTAACCCACAAATTTTCAAATATCGTTATGAAGTTTTTACAGAGGATTCCTATCCTGATGAGCAAGAACTGATTCAATTGTCAAGGTCATAGGTCAAATTCAGGAAGAGTCTTGGAAATTTGGAAAAATCCCTATCCTTTAACGTTGAACAAAGTTTGAAACATTCATAACTCTGTCAAACAAGATTGGATTTCTTTCATATTTGAGAGTGTTATGTAGGATGGTATCATTTATCAACTGACAAAGTTTGATCCAGACATGATGCAGATTACAGATTTTGTGGCCATTTAAATTTAACATTGAAAACCCCATTTAATGTTGTTTTTTTTTTTTTTAACATTATATCTTAATCAAACGTGCCCCAATTTGAAAGTGGGGTGCAGACTGGCACTCACTATCACCTGACAAAGTTTGATCCAGATCTGATCCAGATTGTGGATTTTGTGGACATTTGAATTTAATAATGAAAACCCCATTTACTGTTTTTTTTTTTTTTTTTACATTATATCTTAATCAAACATGCCCCAATTACTCTCATATTTGAAAGTGAGGTGCAGACTGGCACTCACTATCACCTGACAAAGTTTGATCCAGATCTGATCTGGATTGTGGATTTTGTGGACATTTGAATGTAATAATGAAAAGCCAATTTAATGTACATTTTGCATTATATCTCAGTCAAAAGTGCCTCAGTCACTCTCATTTGTGACAATGAGGTGCAAACTGACAATCTCCATGAATAGAAGAAGTTGGATCACAGTAGTGATCCGAGGTGTAGTCGGGGGGTGGAGGGTTTCCGGTTTGGTGGGTTCAGGGTCTCATCACTGCTTTTTGCAGATGATGTGGTCCTGTTGGATTCATCGACCGGTGACCTCCAACACTCACTGAATAGGTTCACAGCCAAGTGTGAAGCGGCTGGGATGAGGATCAGCACCTCTAAATCTGAGGCCATGGTTCTCAGCTGGAAACCGATGGATTGACTACTACGGGTAGGGAATGAGGTCTTGCCCCAAGTGAAGGAGTTCGAGTACCTCGGGGTCTTGTTCACGAGTGAGGGGACAATGGAATGTGAGATTGGCCAGAGAACTGGGGCAGCAGGGGCGGTGTTGCATTTGCTCTACTGAACTGTTGTGATGAAAAGGGAGCTGAGCCAAAAGGCAAAGCTCTCAATCTACTGGTCAATCTTCGTTCCTACTCTCACCTATGGTCATGAGAACCTGATTGCAGATACAAGCAGCCAAAATGTGTTTCCTCAGGAGGGTGGCTGGTGTCTCCCTTAGAGACAGGGTGAGAAGTTCGGTCATCTGTGTGGAGCTCGGCGTAGAGCCACTGCTCCTTCATGTTGAAAGAAGCCAGCTGAGGTGGTTTGGGCATCTGGTAAGGATGTCTCCTTCCTGGGTGCCTCCCTTTAAAGGTGTTCCAGGCACGTCCATCTTGGAGGAGACCCCGGGAAAGACCCAGGACTAGGTGGAGAGATTATATCTCCACACTGGCCCGAGAACGCCTCGGGATCCACCAGTCAGAGGTGGTCAATGTGGCCCGGGAAAGGGAAGTCTGGGGGCGCCTGCTGGAGCTGTTGCCCCGCGACTCGAACCCGGATAAGCGGTTGAAGATGAGCGAGTGATAAGTGAGCTGCATCTGATCTGAATTGCGGATTTAGTGGATATTTGATTTTAACACTGAAAAACCCTTTTCATCTATATTTTGTATTATATTTTAGCTTATGAAAAGTCACTTCTAGGACTTTGACCTTGAAAATGTCTTCCAAGGTAATAATTTGTGGAATTGGAAACTAGTGTTGGTCGAGGTTTGTGCTGTACGAGCGCAATGCTCTAGTTTTAAATAGAACTTTACTGCGAATGTGTCACTTTTGAGTGCATTTGTTTTTTAATCAAAGCTTTTGTTTTGTGTGTCAGGATTGTTGAGGGGACAAACACGTCTCATCTGGACAAAGTGCAGCGCGGCTATGAGAGCATGGACCATTTCACTGTTGACTTTGAGCAACAGAAAAGGGCGCTGATGAATGTCGACTTTGTCAAAAGTAAGGGATGCTTGATCTGGACAAGAAGTCAAATAACGTCCATGTTAGCATTTTAGCAGATAAAATGCTGAGTAATGCTAACACAGTGTAAAGTTTAAAAAACGCTTTTATGGAAGTGTGTTCCACTTATGGTTCCACAAATGATCATCATCCGGAGTGTGATCATTGCGTGGGGCGTGTCACGGATCGTAACACGAACACACAGGAAGGTGCAAAGGAGGACTATCGTTAGTCAGTTATAAGTGTCATAAAAGTCATAATAATTGAAGTCATGGGCATGTTTTGAGTTGATATACAAACACACACAATATGTACACATATAGACAGACAGACAGATAGATCGATAGAGCCAAGTGGCCTCTGTGTACATCTATGCATGTGTGTGTGTAACTTCAGTCACAGACAAACTGCGATGAGCTGACATTTGCTGTTTGGTATATTTATGCGTTTTGGGTCAAGGATGAACGCTGCAGAAACAGAAAGTTGACAGGTCTGATATTTTTGGACAAATTAGGGATATTAGCTAATGTAGCTGCACTGTGCGTTGTGTTATGACTCCGCCCATTTGCTCCCCTCAGGACGCAATCTCACAATCCTCTGCATGGGAGTCAAACTCTCTACCCAGGGCTCTGGCCTTGTGACCAGAGAATCCTTAAAAACTACTGCACAGGTTCCGGTTCCAGCCAAGAGGAAATGGCAACTTAGAAAGCGAGCTCTCGACAAGAGTTATTTACAACGACCCCAAAGTTGAATTAACAACCCAGCAAATTCCACAACAATAAGGAAGAGGGGGCACAGATAACACCCAAAAAGAACAGGAGAGGCAAAATGTCATTTTTCAAACACGCTGCAGAGGATGAGATGGCGCTAACAGAAGAAGCTAACGTTAGCTCCCCTGGGGCTAGCCACGGTGCGTCCCCCGCTTGGGTCACGACGGTGCTGTGACAGAGAACGAGGATGAACCGGTAAACCTGATGTTGATACTGAAAGAGCTAAGAGGCGTTGGGAAAGAGGTGAAAGAATTTCAAAAACACAACTACAAGACATCAGAGGTGAGCTGGAAAAACCAACACAAGGCTTAATGACATGGAAACCAGGGTCACTGAGCATGAAGATAAGATTCAAAGCACACATGAGATATTAGCTGAGATGCTAACAACACAGGAAAAGCTTCAGCTTAAACTAACATCGCTGGAGACCAACTTCATGAGGGAGACGCTCAGACTACACTGCGTCCCAGAGGGAGCGGAGTCGGGGTCACAATCTATGACCCATTTTGTGGAGAAGCTACTTCGGGAGAATGTAAATATCCCCCTGTCAACAGCACTACAGATCCAGAGGGCACATAGAGCGCTATCATCTCCCCCACCTGATGGCTCCCAGCCCAGGTCCATCCTGGTAAAATTCCTGTTCTTCACCTTAAAAGAAGAAGTGCTGAGGCTGGCATTTCAGAAGAAGGGTTTTCTGTGGAACAACAAGATAAACCTCGACCACAACTACCCACTGGAGATCATGGCCATGAGAAAGGAGTACACGGAGACGCAGAGGATACTGAAAGACAAGGACCTGGAGTTTCAGACCCTCTATCCAGCCCATCTCAAAGTGTTCTATGAAGAAGGAGCGAAAATCTACAACATGGTGGAGGAGGCGACGGCGGACCTGGCGAGCGGGGGTTCCCGGTGAAAGTGATTAAACCACCGTCTACTCCCAGAGAGAAACTACAGAGATGGTCGTCGTGGCGGGTTGCTAGGGGATGGGAAGAAAACTAATATAATGTTCTGTGTGTGATACAGATGATATGGTACAATATATTTCCTGTGGAACTAAAATGAGTGGGGATTCTCTTTACTGAGGGGGCCATCACAGCGGAAGCCCCCTGGCTCAGGGAGCAAATAGGCTATTCCTTCAAGGACTGGAAGCGGTGGAAGTGATGGTCAGGAGCACGCCTGCTTCAGTTATGCACCATAGATTTCTGCTCGTTCCTTGTTTATTACATATGCTGTTTTTTGGGGCGTGGGGGTGTTTGCCTGCTGCTGCCGGGGGAATACTGTACGGTCAGATAATACAACCACACACAAAATGAGCCAGTGAAAATAATTTCATATAATGTTAATGGGGTCTTGAATGTGATTAGGATGAATAAGATATTAACTAAACTGAAGAAAGAAAAAGCCCAGATTGCTTTACTTCAGGAGACAAACAAGGACCAAATGGACCACTTGAGGTTGAAAAGAAAGGGTTTTAAACAGGTGATTTCCTCATCTGATAAATCTAAACATAAGAGGGGCCTATACTTATCTCTGGTGCTGTTAACTATGAACATATCTCAGAAATCAGTGACGAGGAGGGCAGATTTGTCAGGGTAACAGGAAGGACAGAGGGGTCTGAAATTACTATACCCAGGGGTGATTGGGAAGATTCTTGATTTAATGATAGACTCTCAGGGTACAGATGTTTGTGGGGGGACTTTAATTTCAGACTTGATCCCAGACTTGACTCCTCCAGTCCAACCAATAAGATTAACCCCCTCATAGGGAAAGTTAACTCCTATATGGTAGAAATGGGGATAACAGATGTGTGGCAGAGATTACACTCATTACTCTAGTTCATTTAAAGTCTATGATAGGCTAGATTACTTCTTTATGGTTAAAGTGGATAGTTTAAGATTAGAGACTGTGACATACTAACTAGACATCTTTCTGATCATAGTCCTATCTCCATGTCTCTGCTGGTGGCTAGGAAAAAACAAAACACTCAAATTCATTCATCTATATTCAACGATCCTACTGTATTTTCTAAAATGAAGGAAGATATTAAAGCGTTTTTGGAAATTAATGACACAGGAGAGGTATCACCAGTTATCATATGGGACACGCTTAAGGCAGTAATGAGAGGTAAATTAATTTCTATTACCTCTCACCTAAAGAGAATCAAAGGACAAAAATGAGCAGATCTACAGACGAATTTAAAGCAGAAGCAACAGGAAGATATAAACAACCCAAACCCCACTGTAAAGCAGGAAATCAAGAAAATATTTACACTCAGGAGATCCAGAAGAATTTAATTTTCCTGAGGCAGAATTATTATGAGATAGAAGGGAAATCAACAAAATACCTGGTGTACAAACTACATAAGCAACAGGTGGAAAGTATGATATACAAAATTAAGAACCCTAAACTAATATAATGGAAACCAAACTGGAAAAGATTTAGGAATGTTTTGAAGTCTTCTACAGGGACCTGTACTCACAACCTAGTGCTTCTAAGGAGGACTGCATCAGTGCCTTTCTTAGCTATGTCGATTTACCTTCACTCTCACATCTTGAAAATGAGCATTTAATAAAACTTATTTCAGAGGAGGAAATAAAAGCAGCTATAACCAGACTAAAAATAGGAAAGATGGTTGGGCCAGATCGGCACAGCTTTCAATGGTATCACAGCCTAAGGAGTGGACAGTCCCACTATTATTAGTCCCACTATTATTGAGGACATTTAATTGTGTCCTACAGGAGGGAAAATTCCTGCCCTCTTGGAGGGAGACAACTATCTCAGTGAGCCCGAAAGAGGGGAAGGATAGATGTGAATGTGGGAATTATCGGCCAATTAGTGTCCTCAACTTAGATTATAAATTATTCACGTCTGTCTTTGCCTGCAGATTGGAGAAGTTGTTGTCTGACGTAATTAATTCAGATCAGACTGGTTTTTTCCACCACAGACAAACAACTGATAATATCAGAAGAATATTACACATCCTAGGACAAATAAAAAAGGACAAAACTCAAGCAATTATAGCGAGTCTTGATGCTGAGAAAGCTTTTGACTCTGTCAGATGGGTTTTCTTGTTCAAGGTACTGAAGAAGTTCAGATTTTGGGATAAGTTTCTAAGAATAATCCAGGCGTTATATGATAGACCCTCAGCCCGTATCAAGGTCAATGGTGATCTATCTGAGCCCTTTACTTTGAAATGTGGGTGTAGACAGGGCTGTGCAATCTCACCCCTCCTCTTTGATTTATTTTTAGAAACACTGGGTCAATTAATAAGACAAAACCAAAACATTAAGGGTATTGCACTGTCAGGAGTTGAACATAAGGTTTCAATGTTTGCTGATGATGCAATGGTTTGCCTGGGGGAGCCAGAGGATTTATTCAATGAATTGATGTCTACTTTGACTGATTTTGGTAAGCTATCTGGCTACAAACTCAACATTACAAAAACTCGGGTGATAACACTTAATTATACAGTTCTTGCGACTATGAAAGGAAGTTAAGGTAAATTGGGATAATGTGAATATGGTTGTAGGAAAAAGTTTGAGCACCCCTGATAATTTTCATGATTTTCCTTTATAAATCATTGGTTGTTTGGATCAGTAATTTCAGTTAAATATATCATATAGCAGACAAACACACTGATATTTGAGAAGTGAAATGAAGTTTCTAGTATTTACAGAAAGTGTGCAATAATTCTTTAAAGAAAATTAGGCAGATGCATAAATTTGGGCACCCCAACAGAAAAAAATACATCAATATTTAGTAGATCCTCCTTTTGCAGCCTCTAAATGCTTCCTATTTTGGACCATTCTTCTTTACCACACATCTCAGGTTTGTTGGTTTCCGAGCATGGACAGCCCGCTTAAAATCACACCAGATTTTCAATAATATTCAGGTCTGGGGACTGAGATGGCCATTCCAGAATGTTGTACTTGTTCTTCTAAATGAATGCTTTAGTAGATTTTGAGCAGTGTTTAGGGTCCTTGTCTTGTTCAAAGATCCAGCCCCGGCGCAACTTCAACTTTGTCACTGATTCATGAACATTGTTCTCAAGAATCTGCTGATATTGACTGGAATCCATGTGACCCTCAACTTTAACAAGATTACCAGTACCTGCACTGGCCACACAGCCCCACAGCATGATGGAACCACCTTCAAATTTTACTGTAGGTAGCAAATGTTTTACTTGGAATGCTGTGTTCTTTCACAGCCATGCATACCACCCCTTGTTATGTTCAAATAACTCAATTTTAGTTTCATCAGTCCACAGCACTTTATTCCAAAATGAAGCTGGCTTGTCCAAATATGCTTTAGCATACCTCAAGCAACTCTGTTTGTGGCGGGTACGCAGAAAAGGCTTCCTCTGAGAGTTTTTTAGAAGCTCCCATGTTGCCACTCATTAGAAGAGATGCAAAGAGGATAAACATTTGCAAATGGCCACCTTAAATACCCTCATGATTGGATTCATCTGTGTAAGGAGGTCAAGGGTCAATGAGCTTACCAAACCAATTTTGTGTTTCAATAATTAGTGCTAGATGTATTCAAATCAATACAATGACAAGGATGCTCAAATTTATGAACCTTTGTTTAAATAATTATTGCACACTTTCTGTAAATCCAATAAACTTCATTTCACTTCTCAAATATCACTGTGATGATCTGCTATATGATATATTTAACTGAAATTTCTGACCTGGACTACCAATGATTTATAAAAGAAAATCATGAAAATTATCAGGGGTGCTTAAAATGTTGCATACACTGTATTAAATATTTAGGAATACATCAGAGTAAGGACCTCTCAGGGCTCTTCTGGGCAAACTATGAGCCTATATCCTTGGCTATAAAAGCAGATTTACATAGATGGACCCTAGTCCCCTTCCTGAGCCTTAGTGCTAGGATAGCAGTCAAGATGAATATGCTATCCCAACTACTGTACTTTTTTTAGGAACTTGCCTATAGAGGTGAGTGAGAACCAATTTAGAGAGTGGGACAAATGGGTTTCCAGATTTATCTGGCACAGCTGGAAACCAAGGATCAAATACGCCATCCTTCAACTCCCCAAGAAAAGTGGAGGGTGGGGTCTCCCTTGCTTAAGGAACTACTACTATGGTGCACAAATAACTCCCCTTCTATACTGGTGCAATGAAACATATAAAGCCAAATGGAAGGAGCCAGAGTCTAATTTGTCATCTCAGTTCCCCGTCCAAGCTGTAATAGCAGATAAGGGTTTAATGTGTCATGTGGAAAAGTTGGAGAACCCCTGGTTGACCAACTCACAGATTCTCACCAAATTTTCACCACTGATACATATTAGGCCATGAAAGGTAGCAGGCGACACGTCTCAAGAGACAGTGCCAGTGCGCCCTGGAAAGTCAGTTTGTGGTTGGTCTGAAGCACTGAGCATGACTGTGGAGGCCATTGCATGAGTGACGTTTTTTTCCACAGGCAAAGCAGGTGAAGTTTGAAGCAGGGGTGCGATGGCAGTGCAGAACTTTGGTCTCTAGCTTCATCCGCCTGCTTGATCCTTTGCTTCACCTTTTGTCTCCACCAGCACAGATCTTCCGTGATCTCCTCCCAGATTGTAGGGTCAATGTTGCAGGCTTTCATGTTGCGCTTACAGGCATCACTGTAGTGGAGGGCTGGCTGTCCTACTCGTCGGCTGCCTAATGCCAGCTGTCCATAGAGTACGTCTTTGGGAATGTGGCCGTCCTCCATGCGCTGTACATGGCCAAGCCATCTCAGGCATCACTGGCTGAAAAGAGAGTAGATACTGAGTGATCCAGCATGTGCCAGCACATCTGTGTTGGGAATATGGTCCTGCCATTTGATGCCCAGGATATGCCTGAGGCAGCGCATGTGGAAGGTGTTGAGTCGATGTTCCTGGCACATGTAGGTGGTCCATTCTTCGCTGCCATAGAGTAGAGTGCTGAGGACACATGCTTGGTACACTTTCACCTTTGTGTTCTGTGTGAGTAGTGAATTTTCCCACACCCACTCGGTCAGTTTGGACATGGTAGTCGTGGCTCTTCCTATGTGTCTGTTGATCTCAGTGTCTAGACTTTGTTGCATGGAGATGGTGGAGCTGAGATAGGTGAATTCATTGACGTCAGCATATACATCAGCAGTGCCTGTCTCTTGGCTTCAAAAGCACATTCCATGTCTGTGATGAAGGCGTTGAACCAGTCTTGGCTGGGCTTGTCTTTCTTGCCGAAGACCGACATGGACACATTGTAAACTCCATCTCTGATGAAGTTCCATCTGGCAGTTGCATCCTGTCCTTCAGGGTTTCGGAGTGCTTGCCCCAGTGTAGTCAGAAATTCAGCTTTTCGTGAGGGATCTACTGTCTTTGTGATGTTGATACGTGGATGACCATCTGGTTTGGAGCGATGGATTTTCTTTGGTCGAAGCCTAATTCTACTGCAGACTAAGGAATGGTCAGTGTCGCAGTCTGCGCTGTGGTAGCTTTGGATGGAAAGGAAGCTTTGGTGGGCCAGTTGCCTAGTGATAATGAGGTCCAACTGATGCCACCAGTGAGACCCTGGATGTTTCCATGACATGTGGTGTTGTGGCTTGCCCTTGAAGAAAGTGCTAGTGATGCACAAGTCATGGAAGAAGCAGAGTTCCAGCAAATGTTGGCCGTTGTCATTCATCCTCCCAGTGCCATGGGGGCCCAAGCATGAAGGCCAGGAATGACAATTGGAACTACTCTGGCATTGAAGTCTCCAAGAAGAAGTAGAGGTTCAACTTTGGGGATCCCACAATCAGGCTGTCCAGCTGCTTGTAGAAGCGGTCCTTGATGCCATCAGATGTGCACAAAGTAAGGGCATAGACACTGAAGACATTTACAGGGCCGGCTACAGCGGAAAGGTAGACTGACAAGATGTGTACTGTGCCGTCAATTGGCGGCTCCACGGATGCCATGAGGGTGTTTCTGATTGCAAAGCCGACTGCATGTTGGCAGGGTTCATCGGGCTCTCTTCCTTTCCAGAAGAAGGTGTAGTACAACCGATCGTGATCTTGAAAACATTAAGCTCTAAGCACCCGTTGAAGCAGGCAGATGTTGGCGGGTAAGCACTTATTGGCTGGGGGCTGCCCAGTTTAAGGCAGGCAGAATAAATGGAGGTTCTGGGTTGCCCAGTCATTAGGAACCCCCCCAGCCTCACTGATGTGGTCCAAAGGAGTACGAGCATGATGTTTGGTATCAGGTTGGCTGCAGAAGCTGCCGGGAGGGCATCAAGTTGACTGCCAATTTGCCTCAGGGACTCCACTCCAGATTTGGGTAAGGTTTACTCCCTAGCCTTTTCCTGTCCAGAGGTGCTCACAAGGCAGTGAGGCTGTAACCCATAGCAGGGGGTTTGGAATCAGTGTTTTCTTTCACCTAGATGGGCTAAAGGTTTTAAGGCACCAGTGACCCGTCTTTGCCCCTTCTCCTGTCAGTCGAAACAGTTTCACCAGACTTAGTAGCTAAAGCTCACAGGAAGGCCAGGAGCTGGACCTAGTTGTCAGAGGCTATTTGAGATGCACACCACTGGGAGTACTTTATAAACAGTGGGAGCTTGTCCCCACCACCACCCCCGGCTATAACAACCTTGAAACCGAAAGACTGAAAGGCCATGAAAGACTCCATTAAATTTTGGAGGTGATCCGGATCTGAATCTGGATTCTGGATTAAGATTTCACTTTATATACGCTTTGAAGGATTCTGTCAAAACTACTTCATGGATTCTCACCAAATTTGCACGACAGATAGACATTAGCGCATGGAAGACTCCACTGAATTTTTGAGGTGATCTGGATCCAGATCCAGATTCTGGATCAAGATTTCACTTTATATAAGTTTTGAAGGATTTCTTCAAAACTACTTCACAGATTCTTACCCAATTTCCACCACAGATAGACATTAGGGCATGGAAGACTCCATTAAATTTTGGAGGTGATCCGGATCTGGATTGGTGGGCATCAGAAACCTCTGATTGCTATTGTTACTTCTATTTTGTCATTCAATTTTTAAATAGATCACAATGAAATAAGTATTTTCACTTTCTTGTGTCATCCATCTATTTTTAATGTATTTACAATTATATTATGTACTTACATTGAACTTAAAATCACTCACCACAATCACGCTTCGAATATAAAGATGACTTCCCGCCTCCTGCTGGAATGGTGTGTGTCCATAAAGTAGTTAGCAACACGCAAGCACACACACACACAGCTGCTGCAAGCAGGTGCTTTTAATTTGACAAACAAAGACAGTGGCTGAAGACATTAAAACCACTACACATTTCATTCATGGTACCAACATGAAACTTAAGTCACTCTTGGTAAGAGCAACAAGAGACTTATCTAAACTGACTAATCCAATTGAGCTACAGAAACACAATAAATCAATAACACTAACAACACGATTAACTAGCAACCACGTGGGCATCACAGTGGCTTAGTGGTTAGCACTGTTGCCTTACAGCAAGAAAGTCATGGGTTTGATTCCCACCTGTAGAATTTGTGGAGTTTGCATGTTCTCCCTGTATTTGTGTTTCCTCCAGGTGCTCCGATTTCCTCCCACATCCAAAGACATGCAGGTTAGATGGACTGGAAACTTTATAACTGTCCAGGTCTCCCTTGTAAAAGAGGTCTCAATCTCAATGGGACTAACCTGGCAAAATAAAGATTAAATTAAAATTAAAACCTCAAATCCCCAAACGTCCGTGGTGCATTGCAACACAGCATTCATTGTTTATTGGTTAGCTAAAATTGACAATTTCTCCAAAAATATTTGTCCTATCAACTTTCTGTTTTCGTAGCGTTCATCCTTGACCCAAAATACATAAATGTCACTGGGTCATTGATTTCACCTATGTATGTGTGGGTAAGAGCGGGGAGGGGTGTGTGTGTGTGTGTATGTGTGTGTGTGTGTGGCTGCAACCCCACCTGGATAATTAGGGATAATGAGGGAGAGGTGTGTAAAAGGCAGGGAGAGAGAGTGTGCGGAAAAAAAAGGAGCAGCGGCAGGAGCAGCAGCGAGTCTTCAGGAGCTGAGAGGCACGAGGATGGAAGGATAGTGGACCAGATCGAGCGTGTACGGAAGGACACCGCTGGGATAAGCGAGTGGACACGACGTGGGAACGGTGGAGGGGGAGCGTTTGCCAACCCCCCTCCTCTCAGCTAAGTGCCTTTTTGATGCTTCATTCAGCTGGACTTTGCGCTGTTTGTTGTTAGCGTTTGGCGTGATTGCTGTGGAGTTAAGCAGTAATCCTGCCTTAAGTGACAAGCCTGTGTTATCGGTCGTCGACCAATCCATTCATAGTTTGGTCGTTTTGCAGCCCGCCCTTTTCTCTTTGGGAGAGCAGATTGAGCGTGGATGAGTGACGGAGGGAGCGAGAGAGAGCGAGGCTGGACGTGCGCCGTTGGAATAGTGGAGGGGGTGAAGTGCGATAATCCCCCTCCTTTCAGCTAAGTGCCTCTCCTCTCTGAATGTTGGGCGTATTTGGCCCTCATTGTGGAAGTCACGTTGCCCCTGTCTTCCTGTTTTCTGATTTTCCTGTTTGTCTGCCCAGGTTGTGACTGAGAGGAAACCACGCCCACATCTGTCTGGCCTTGCAGTCAGATTTTGGGACTATTTTTAGATGGACTTTTTAGATAAGAGTATTTGTGGGGTTTTTTTTTTATCTTATTCATTTATTGTGTTCTTTCCCTAATTTTATTGTTAATAAATTTTTCATTTTTTTTCTTAACATTTGACGTTGTGGTTTAATAGAGATTACTCCCCTTGGACCGGAGGCTTCTAAATTGGGGCATTTGCCCCGTTACATAAGCATACCAAACGGCAAATGTCAGCTCTCCCCGGTTTTTGCATGATCGAAGCCACACACACACACACACACACACACACACACACACACACACACACACACAGAGAGAGGCGAACATGTTGCTTTGAAAAACTGGACCTGTGAAAGACTCTGGTACATGCTAATATTTTAGCAAGTCACTCAAACATCACAATACTTTCTCAGGTGATGAAGATGATGATGATGAAGAGGATGAAGTCATGGAGGGAAGAGGAACAACTCCAGGAAAGCGCACTGAGCAAGCAGTTGCTGCTGGACTGCCTACCAACCAACTGCCATCACAACCACAGCAGCCTCCTCAGCAGGCGACAGGTGTTCACCAGCCAGCTTCTCCCTCTCACACACCGAAATCCACAGAGATTGTGACTCCTCAGACAAAAAGCCAAAACTCCATCTCAGTGAGTCAGGCTGCATCTCGAGAGTCCAGACCCACCTCCAGCCCTGCTGCCGGAACCATCACCGGAACCACCACCAGTCCCACCACTGGCCCCATTGCCAGCCCCACTGCCGGAACCATCACTGGACCCAATGCTAGACCCACCGCCATACCCACTGCTGGACCCATTACCGGATCCAATGCCAGACCAATTGCTGGAACCACTGTTGGACCCACCAACAGCCCCACTGCTGGCCCCACCACCGGACCCACCAACAGTCCCACTGCTGGTCCAGCCAACAGTCCCACTGCTGGCCCCACCAACGGTCCCACTGCCTGTCCAACCAACAGTCCCACTGCTGGCCCCACCACTGGACCCACCAACAGTCCCGCTGCCGGTCCCGCCAACAGTCCCACTGCTGGAACCACTGCCGGTCCCACCACTGGAACCACTGCCAGCCCCTCCCCAGTAAGACATTACATGCTGCATTCATGTGCTGCTAAAAATGTCTGACAAGTACTGTTTTGAGATGATTTGCTGGGTGAAAGGTGGTGTAAAATTCCTACCTCAATATTTCAGAAGCAGAAAAAGGCACAGATCTAAAAACCTTGTTGTAACATCAGCCCACTGCACAAAACATGTCTTTAAATTTTGTGAAGAAAAAAAATATAAAAACAGGGCTTTTTGTTGGAGGTAAGAAAGCCCAACATGGACCTACCTTGAGATTGCAGGCTTTTGGAAGGAGGTACATCATGAATATTAATGAAAACCTTTTTTTATTTGTTTAGTTTTGCACTTTCCTAACTCAGCCACATGGGGTCTGCAGCCAGTACATTCTGAGTGCCAGTTCCAAACCTGGATAAATGAGAAGGGGTGCGACAAAATTAAAGATGCAGATAACACATTGACTTTCCATACCGAATTGGTTGAGGCCCGGGTTAACAACAACCACCACTGGTGTTGTTGGCCAACAGGGTGCCGTGGAAATTAGAAGAAGAAGAGGAGGAGGAGACAGCGGAAGAAGAGGAAAACTAGAAGATTGGAAGTGAGAGTCGGTACTTTAAACGTTGGCAGTCTGACTGGTAAAGGGAGAGAGCTGGCTGATATAATGGAGAGAGACCAAGTGGAAGGAAAGTAAGAGCAGGAGCATCAGTGGGGGGTTCAAGTTGTTGTATCATGATGAGGACATCAAGAGAAATGGAGTTGGGGTCATATTAAAGGAAGAGTATTAAGAGTGTTGGAGGGTAAGTGAGTGTTGAAGGGGTGATGATGAATATCATCAGTGCATATGCCCCACAGGTAGGGTGTGAGATGAAGGAGAAAGATTTCTGGAGTGAGTTAGATGAGGTGGTGGAGAGTGTGCCCAAGCATGAAAGATTAGTGATAGGAGCAGACTTCAATGGGCATGTTGGTGAAGGGAACAGAGGTGACAAGGAAGCAATGGGTAGATATTCTATCAAGGACAGGAATGTGGAAGGACAGATGATAGTTGATTTTGCTAAAAGGATGGAAATGGCTGTGGTGAACACCTACTTTAAGAAAAGGGAGGAGCACAGGGTGACATATGAGTGGAGGAAGGTGCACACAGGTGGACTACATTCTGTGTATCAGGTTTGATAGGCAGGACAGGCTGGACGCAAATGCAGGATGCAGGTACACAGCTCAGTGGAGTAAAAGCGTTTACTAAGTTAACAGGCTGGGGTCGGTACACAGAGAGGCAGTCAAAACAGAGCACCAGTAGCAGAAGCATCAGGCAAAAGGCATGGCCAAGGTACACAAGCAGGTAGTCAAAAATCACAATGAGGCAATCAGAGCAAGGCAAAAATACAAGCACTGAGGTGGAAGGAAGGCACAAGGCACATCGATCTGGCAAAGAACAAAAGCAACTGTGAGGCTTATAAAGCACCCAGGTGATTAACTGCAAATCAAGAACAGGTGTGGAGAAACTCACAGAACCGGGGTGTGGCCAGACAGAGAGAGAAACCCTGACACTATGTAGGAGATCCAAGCAAAAAGAAATTGGAGCCTGTAAGGCGGCGGTTAATATGTGGTGGTTAATATTTGCTCCAGAAACCTTTGTTTGCAGTTCCAGAGGTCAGACGTTTTCTGTAGTTCTTGACCAAGTTTGTACACTGCAGCAGGGATTTTGATACACTCCTCCATACAGATCATCTCCAGGGGCCTCATGCACAAAGGCTGCGTATGCACAAAAACGTTGCGTCCGTTCTTCTCCACGCTAACGTTCAGATGTATCAAAAGTGAAATGGCCGTGTAAATGTGCGGTGTGTCACGTAAAAATCCAGGCTGGCGTACGCACGTTTCAACAGCTATTGTCCCTCTGTTGACTGTCAGGATTTGGTCCCCGATTTGGTTATGCGCTTTGACAGACCTCATGGCCTTCCTCTGGATCTGGCCTTAAGCCAATCCCCTGTCTACTCCTGTCTATTTAAACTTCTCCCAGCCACCACACCTCTGCCAGTTTGTTGTGATTTGTACACATTCCAGCTCTTGAATTCTGTTCTGATTTTGCCTTGCAGTGTTTCCGAAACCTGCTCTGTGTTCTTTGACTGCGCCTTTTGCCTCATCCCTGAAGACTGTGTTTGGTTGTGCCACTGACCCTGCCTGACCATGACTGCATTTTTGCCTAACCCTGTTTGTACTTGTGCTCCGCTGACCTGTGTGGCATACCTGAGCCTGAATTAAAGTGTACAATTTCTTTTACACCTAAGCCTAGTCTGGGAGTCTGCTTTGTGGGTCCAGCTGCTTTGGGTGCCTGGCACCCATCCAGCTTGACACCAACACATAGAGGTGATGCTGGAAACTGTTAATAGTGTGAAAACATGAAGTCATCAGAGTGATTTGCACATCAGAGACACACTGATGAACATTTAACACACCCATGTGTTTGCAGTTATATGGATGGATATAAAAGCACCTACAAAGTGATGCATAAAATGGCACTAACAGTGACTATGTTAGCGTTGTTAGAGGACCTCACAAATGGTGCAATCCGACATAAGCGTGTATTCAGGGAACGTGAGAATTTACTAGCAAATAACGATAATTGGCTCACAAGCCAATTTTGATTACCAAGGTCACTGTTAATGGAGTTGCGTTCAGAAATGCGGCCGGTACAGAACGCAATATGGGCTGGAGCCAGGGGTTGTCTGTGCCCACACAGGTCCTAACCACACTGGGCTTCCTGGGAACGGGGGCATTCCAGCAGGAGCTGGCCGATCGGTCAGGAGTGTGCCAGCCAACCTTGAGCTGAGCCATGCCAGCTGTGTGGAACGCAGTCATTTGATTGTCATCCAGGTACATCACATTCCACCATTAAAGCGCCATTTGCAGCAACAGCCGGTTTCCCGAATGTAATTGGAGCTACTGACTGCTCACATATTGATATAAAGGTTTATTTGTCTAATTGTTCCAAGCAAAAACCAGTGCGAGCACATTTGGGCATGTGCACATTCAAATATGTTTTATGTTATTATTAATGTGTTTTCTTTTTCTTGATGGTGAAACTGGAGCTGTAGAACTTTTTAACAGGCCCCCGCCTGTGTTCAGTGTTTGTCCATAAACGCCTGTGTAATGTTGTGAACGTCACGCTGTCAGCCACTGTGCACCTAATGTTTTTACTTCGGTGTGTGCGCTGCTCTGAGCACAACATTTACACACACGGACACACTCGTTTATCTTCGTTTTACATTGCAGTGACCTGCGTGAGAGAATGGCGACTGAGCTGCAGCTTTCATTGTTTTTTCACGCCGCCTCTTAAAGTTCTTTAATTCATACACACAACACAGAGACAATGGCAAACGTCATCAAGACTTATGGTACCGTCAGAGCAACACAACCAACTATTTGAATAAATTTGCATATTCAGATGGAGGTGTGGCCAGGGAGGAGTTTGGTGTGTGTGCACGTGTGTGCTCAGTTCCACGTTCAGTGGCGTGTACAAACGGTTCTTATGCAGATTCATGTGTACGTACAGTTTGATACATCTGGACATGTTTGTGCTTGCTCCAGTTTCTGGGTTTTAGATAGATAGATAGACAAATACTTTATTAATCCAAAGGGAAATTGTGTGGTGTCTGTCGCTCTCATTCATACATATAAAAGTTACACAACAAGTTAAAAAATAAGTTAATGAATAAAAACAGCACAGAGACAAGTTAATAAGTAAATAGTACAAGAACAGTATATAAAGTGCAACAAGTGACAGGAGTCAAGGCACCTGAGACCGTGTTTAGGTAGTTAAAGCCCCCGTCTGCTGCCCCTGGCTGATGTGGCTGCATTATACAGCATGATGGCCCAAGGGACAAAAGAGTTCTTCAGTCTGTCAGTGGAGCATTTGAGGGAGAGGAGTCTGGAACTGAAGGTGCTCCCCTGCTTGGATATCACAGAGTTCAGGGGGTGGCTCTGATTGGACAGGACTACCCTGATCTTGGAGAGTGTTCTACGCTCCAGCACCCTCTCCACAGAGTCCAGACACAGTCCCACCACAGAGCCGGCTTTTTTAATGAGCCGATTTAGCCTCAGAATGTCCTTCTTCCTCACACCACCCCCCCAACACACAACAGTGTAGAAAAGAACACTGGACACGATGGACTGATAGAACATGTACAATAACTTGGAGCAGACCCTGAATGAAGCCAGCCTCCTAAGAAAGTACATTCTACTCTGTCCCTTCTTATAGACAGCATCCATATTAGCTGCCCAGCTCAGCCTGTTGTCCAGCTGCAGCCCAAGGTACCTATAGGTGGAAACCACCTCCACCTCGGATGCGTCAATTACGATGGGCTGCAGAGGCTGGCGCCCGCCTGAGATCAGACACCACTTCCTTTGTTTTGGTGGTGTTGAGCAGGAGCTTGTTTTGCTGGCACCATCCCACAAAGTCCCTCACCACACTCCTATACTCCCCCCCCCCCCCCCCCCCCCCAGTGCATGCCACAATTGCGGTGTCATCTGAGAACTTCTGCATGTGACATGTATCGGAGTTGTAGTGAAAATCCGTAGTGTAGAGGGTGAAGAGGAGGGGTGAAAGCACCGTGCCCTGAGGTACTCCAGTGCTGCTGGTCAATGTAGAGGACCTACACCCCCCCACACACACGTACAAACTGTGGCCGGTTGGTCAAATAATCCAAAATCCAGAGCATGAGGTGGGGGTCCACAGCCATGATGTTAAGTTTCTCCTGGAGAAGGCTGTGATGTATTGTATTAAAAGCACTGGAGAAGTCAAAGAAAAGCATCCTTACAGTGCATCCCCCCCACATCCAGGTATGTTAGGGTTTTTGCGTAGGTGATATTTCAGTAGGAAATCCACACAGGTTTTTGTACATGAGGCCTCACATCTTTCAGGTTTCGAGTTTCAGCTCCTTCCAAAGATTTATATTGAGTTCAGGGGCCTCATGTACAAAGACGTGTGGGCAGCTCAGCTCAGGGCAGCGCACCCACACCGACATTAAAACAGTCAGGGGCAATGCACATTTACTGACAAACACAGGGTGACAACCAGGGACCAGTTAAAGAGCTCTAGCTTCATGATCAAGAAACAAAAAGAAAATAATAATAAAAACAAACAAAAAGAAAATGTGCACATGCTGCTTCATTTAGGACAGTTTACACGAATGAACTATTTACTCATCCTGCATGTGCCAGACGAGGGCACAATGTGGGATGATACGGGGTGGGGGGGCATGGTTACGGTTAGGAGAAAGGGTTAGGGTTACGTCACGGTGTTAACAGTTTAACTATTTATTTATTTAGCTCCAAAAATATAACAATCGCAGGGCACTTACAACCGTTATAAAAGATTAAAACATGACAAAATTAAAATAATTTGACTACAAATAAAAAACAAAAACGCAGAAGAAAAATAACAATTACTAAAATTGACTCAGAATGTTTGCTTAAAATAATACGACTTCAATTGTCTTTTAAAATTGTCCAAATCAGACTTCTGGCACGGTGCTGAGGTGAGCAGATGTGCTGAACAAGTGCTCCCAACGTGGTTGGCCAACTTCCCTACGCTAGAGCTGTATTAACCTTCTGGAATCCATATACTTATGATGAAAAAGGGAAAGACAACAAAAGTAACGGTAAACCGAACCAGATGCAGGAAATTGGCGAAAGGGACTCTAAAGAAAAGACCGACGAGGAGGCATTTGACCAACACATGGCTATGGAGGGGCTGCAAGTTAGCATCGGAGCTATCCACAAAGAGATTTTAGCTAGCCGTTCAGATGTAAAAGAAGAACTAAGCTGCTTTCGTGATAACCTCTCTGGTGACATGAAGAGAGACTTAAATAATTTTAGGGAGGAGGGTAATGGAAAGCTAAACAAAATCGTGGCTGACATGAAAGAGACCAAAGACAGGGCGGAGGAGTCGCTACAACACATAGCAGAAATGGAGGAGTGGACCACGGTGGCAAGAGAGGTGCTGTCTCAAACTACAAGCAACCAAGATAAAATTCAGGCCAAGCTGACTGACTTAGAAGCGTACTCAAGAAGAAATAACATCCGTGTATACGGGATTCCCGAAGATACAGAGGGAGCCAACTTGCTGGGATTTAGTGAAAGTTTCATTAAGGCTGAATTGTTACTCCAGGATATTGACCTAGCTATACAACGCTGCCACCGTGCTCTGGGTCCTAAACCACCACAGAATGCTAGCCCCCACTCCGTGGTGATCCACTTTTTAGCATACAAAACCAAGGATTTGGTGCTTCGCTCTGCTTGGAAAAAAGGAGAGATTTGCTTCAATCAGCAGCACATATACTTTGACCAGGACTACCCGGCGGAGACTCAAAAGAAGAGGAGAGCCTACGCCCCTATCAGAAAACTGCTGAAAGAAAAAGGGCTCCGCTTTCAAACCCCGCCGCCAGCTAAGCTCCGTGGCACAGTCACATACGAGGTCTGTCAATAAAGTATAGGTCCTTTTTATTTTTTTCAAAAACTATATGGATTTGATTCATATGTTTTCACGTCAGACATGCATGAACCCTCATGCGCATGCGTGAGTTTTTCCATGCCTGTCGGTGACGTCATTCGCCTGTGAGCACTCCTTGGGAAGGAGTGGTCCCGCCCCCTCATCAGATTTTCATTGTCGGGAAATGGCGGAATGAAAAGGACTTTTTTTCCATCAGAATTTTTTCAGAAGCTGTGGCAAAGTGAGCGCCGATTCAGTGAGCTCACGAGTGATCATGATTACACTTTCTCTCAGGTTATGACGACTGTCTAGAGGAGGAGTGACGCCTGTGGTGAACTTCTGTTGTGCCCTGATGGCGTTTTGTTGTCCAAACCTAACGAGGAGCGTTCGCATTGTACCGAGAACCGGAACTCTGCTGAGGCGACATCTTGCACGAGTCATGGACCACCAGATGGCGCCAGATTTCACATCTGCAAAACACCGAATAGTGATCTGATCCAGTGTAGCTCTGAGTATACTCGTGAAAAGACACTGTCAGACATGATAACCATTTCTCATTTAGCCCCCGCTAATGTTAACACAATATACGTTACTGACTGCTAGAAATAGTTTACAATATCCGACTGCCTTGGGAGCCGGTTTAGAGGCTCTGATTGTGCACTGAGCTAATACTCATTACTGAGCTATGTCAGCTTGCACTGGAGAGACACCCCCCCCCCCCCCCATCATCTGGGGACTTTTCTCTTCAACCAAGACTCTATATTGAATCACTTTGTTTTGGAAGTCGAATCTTTATTATTTTTTTTCTGTTTGTTCACAAGTCATAAGTTTCTTGTTTTTGATTTCTACCCATGTTCTAATGTTAGGGTCACCCTGGATGTGTAAGTTAGAGGTAACAACTTTATCTAATGATTTATGTCTCAACAGCAATATAAAATTATAACTCTTAATGTTCACAGGTTCCAGAACCCAATCAAAAGAGGAAAACTCATAGCTAAGATGAAGAGGGAACAGCAACACATCATTTTCTGGCAAGAAACTCACCTAACAAGGGAGGACCAGGAGAAATTAAAAAAAAAAAAAGGGGTTTAAAAAGACATTTTATTCTTCCCATACAAATGGACATGCAAGGGGCGTTGCAATATTAATTGCAATAGACTTCCAGTTATCCAAACAGATCACGGACAAGGAAGGGCGGTTTGTTTTTGTTGAGGGGAACGATAGACTCAAACAAAGTAACTTTACTTAATGTATACAGACTTCCAGGGCACGATAAAATATTAATTGATAGAATATTCGATCTCATAGTGGCAGAAACCTTGGGTGTCTTGATATGTGGAGGGGACTGGAATGCACAACTGCATCCTTCCCTTGATT
Organism: Thalassophryne amazonica; assembly: GCF_902500255.1. Classification (NCBI taxonomy): domain Eukaryota; kingdom Metazoa; phylum Chordata; class Actinopteri; order Batrachoidiformes; family Batrachoididae; genus Thalassophryne; species Thalassophryne amazonica. The sequence goes on from NC_047114.1 coordinate 102,111,489, forward strand.
CCTCAAACCCATTAAAAAAAATGAACTCTGAATCAATGTATATTAAAAAAATGACTAAACGGATTGGCCTATGTGATGTGTGTAGGGAATGTCACCCAGTGGCTAGGGAGTTCACCTTTTTCTCTCACCCCCATGCCGTCTACTCACGAATTGACTATTTTTTTTTCAGAGCAGACAGACACAGAGTCCTAGATTGTAAAATTGGCACCAGGGATGTGTCAGACCATTCTGGAGTATACTTGAAACTACATTTAGATGTCCTACCTAAGACATCAATATGGAGATTCAACACATCCCTGTTAAATGATAATACCTTTGAGGAATTTATTAACAAAGAATTTATGGAATATGAAAAATTTAACAACAGCACAGAAATGTCCCCAAGCATCCTCTGGGACGCTGCAAAAGCTGTACTATGAGGAAAAATTATAATGTGGGCATCAAGGAAGAAAAAGGAAAAATCTGAGCAACTCGATCACTTGACAAAACAGCTAAACACATTAGAGCAAAAGCATATAGAGACCAAAGACCCTAATCTACTACAGCAAATTACAACCATAAAAGCATAATTAAATAGGAAACTCAACCACAAGGTGGAACTTAAACTCAAATATAGTAAACAAACTTATTATGAAAATGGACCTCGAGCAAAAAAAATATTAGCCTGGCGACTTAAAAACAACAACTGGACAGATCCATCTTTAAAATTAAAAACCCTGTTACCAACCAGATGTGCTTTACACCAGAAGAATTACATAAATCATTTGAAATATATTATAGAAATTTATACAGTCAACTTGAACTAACCGAGCTCCCGTTAGTAAAGCAGTTTTTAGATTCTCTGGACCTTCCCTCAATTGGCGTAGAACAAAACAAACAGATAACTGCTGATATAACACAAGCAGAGGTTGATAAAGCCATCTCAGAATTGAAAGCAAGCAAGGCACCAGGTGGAGATGGACTACCCTCTGAATGGTATAAGACTTTTAGGAAGTCCATAACACCTTTACTGCAAAACCATGTGCTTAAAGTAGGCAAGACACCACCATCCTGGAAACAAGCAATAATATCCGTCATACCAAAACCAGGAAAAGACAAAACGGAATGCAATTCATATTGACCCATCTCTGTTTTGAACATTGATTACAAAATTTTTACTTCAATAATTGTTAGCAGACTAGAAAACATCATCCCTGAACTGATTGATACAGACCAGACAGGATTTATTAAAAATAGACATACACAGGATAATGTAAGGCGAGCACTACACCTTACTGACATTATGAGTAAGAGTAATATGAAATCTTTAGCAATTAGTTTCGATGCTGAAAAAGCCTTTGATACTGTACGCTGGGAATATTTATATCTGGTCCTACAACATTTTGGCTTTAACAATACAATTATAAATTGTCTGAAAGCAATATATAATTTGCCAGTGGCCCGGATTAAAATAAATGGCGGCCTCTCAGGTGCAATTCCCCTGGTACGAGGATGCCGGCAAGGATGCCCATTGAGTCCCATTCTCTTCACACTTTTCATAGAGCCACTTGCCCAAAAAATTAGGGAGGATCCAGAAATTAAGGGAAGTGTATTTAAGGGAAGAGAATACAAAATATGTCTATATGCCAATGATGTCTTGGTCACCTTATCTGACCCCGATGCCAGTCTACCTAATCTTATGTCCAGTTTCTATCAATTTGGACTCCACTTGGGTTATAAATTAAACATAGAAAAAACTCAGACATTATGCTTTAATTACACACCCAGAGAGGATATAAGTAAACTGTACAAATTTAAATGGAAAACGAAAATCATGAAATATTTAGGCGTTAATATCACTACAAATCTAAACAAAATATATGAAGCAAATTATGGCACTATGACTAACAAAATTAAAAATGATTTGGACAGATGGGCCCCTTAACACTTGATTTATATAACCGAATAGAAATTATAAGGATGATTGTCTTACCCCAAATGTTATTCCTTTTCCAATCTTTATCATTGGAAATCCCTAGTAAACAGTTCAACGAGTGGGATCGAACCATCTCTAGGTTTATATGGTGGAACAAGACACCGAGGGTACGCTATAAAACTTTACAACTACCAAGAGTTAAAGGAGGATTTGTTGTGTGGGCCGCTGAAGAGGAGGTATTGCTGGCCCACCACCACCAGATGGCGCCCTGCTTGGAGTGCGGGCTTCAAGCACGAGAGGGCGCCGGAGCCACTGGGAGTGACAGCTGTCACTCTTCATCAGCACCAGCTGTCACTCAGCCAACTCATCACCAGTGCCGTCGGGTGTGGCGTACCGCCCGCTCTGCCCTGCTCAGAGCCCGGACGAGGGCTAAGGCCCATGCAGACCGCCGGTGTTCCCCGGCCCCTGCATACCAGCCCGGGCAGGAGGTTTGGCTATCCACAAAGGACATCCCCCTGCAGGTGGAATCCCAGAAGCTCAAGGACAGGTACATAGGACCTTTTGCCATAACCAAAGTCCTCAGTCCGGCCGCAGTGAAGCTGAAGCTACCAGCTTCACTGCGGATTCATCCAGTGTTCCATACCTCAAGGATCAAACCCTACCACACGTCGACTCTCTGCACCCCCGGACCAGCGCCGCCTCCTGCCCGGATCATAGATGGAGAGCCTGCCTGGACCGTGCGCAGGCTCCTGGATGTCCGTCGAAAGGGCCGGGGGTTCCAGTATCTGGTGGACTGGGAGGGGTATGGACCCAAAGAACGCTCCTGGGTGAAGAGGAGCTTCATCCTGGACCCGGCCCTCCTGGCCGACTTCTACCGGCGGCACCCGGACAAGCCTGGTCGGGCGCCAGGAGGCGCCCGTTGAGGGGGGGGTCCTGTTGTGTGGGCCACTGAAGAGGAGATACTGCTGGCCCACCACCACCAGATGGCGCCCTGCTTGGAGTGCGGGCTTCAAGCACGAGAGGGCGCCGGAGCCACTGGGAGTGACAGCTGTCACTCTTCATCAGCACCAGCTGTCACTCAGCCAACTCATCACCATCTCCATAAAGGCCGGACTGCGACTCCACCTCCTCGCCGAGAAATCAACTACCTATCAGGTAATTTTCTCTGCTGAACAAAAACATTGTGTAATAGTCTGAACTTCTTTTGCAGCCGTTATCCTGTGGTGTTTGCCTTATCTGTGGGATTGGCGTTTGGTGTGATCAGCGACGGCTTCGCTTCACACTCCAACCAGATAAGTGGTTAGACAGGAGCTGCACGAGTGTGTGACTGGAGGTGGAGGTTCTCCCTCCTTTACTGAATACAGACTGTGGGATTACTGAGTGTGCGACCTCACACTCATCTGGACTGTCTCTGTTCTCTGCCAGCAGTACCGGGTCTGACTGCTGAAGACAGCGGCCACCTGGGGCGCAGGGCTTGGCGGCTCCGGTGTTCTTCAGCTCCGTTGGCGGTGGAAGCTGTGTGGATCCGGCTTTTCTCTCGCCAGGCATCTTCTATCGTCGAGCCTGCCCACACGTCACCTGATGTATGTTTGACAGTCACTGTATTGTTATTGTCTGTATATCGTTGTGTGATTCACAACATTAAATTGTTACTTTTTGGCTTATCCATTGTCCGTTCATTAACGCCCCCTGTTGTGGGTCCATGTCACGACACTTTCACAACAGGATTGTCACTCCCATGCTTGGGAAATTACTATAGAGCAGCACAATTGCAGTATGCGGTGTACTGGTGTGAAGAGGAGTATGATGCAAAGTGGAAGGAGCAAGAATTGAGTCAAATTGACGTCCCTTCAAGCTCTGCTGGGTGAAAAATACCTTATCACTAAACATTCAGAAAAGTTATGCACTTACACTCGAGTCTCCCTCAGCATCTGGCTCAGAGAGCTCCGTAATCCCCTTTTCGAGAGAGGAGCACGATTACTAAAATGGATTGAACACGATAGGGATTTTAGACCAGCACAGCTTGACTTTAGATTTAAAGAATGGACCAGAAAAGGCATTACTTCATACGGTGTAATCTCTTCTGGATCTGACCTTGAAAGTTTCCAACAACTGCAGGAAAAATTTCATCTCGACAAGCGAGACTTTTTCAGATATTTGCAGCTCAGACATCATTTTAATAAAAATGTTAAAACATTAGAAAACAACTATCAAGATATCGTCAACATCTTTATTGATGCCTACAAAGGTAAATCCTATAAGAAGAGGCTATCTAGAATATATGCGTGCCTAGATGCCTACAAAAAAACATCAACACTATACATTAAAAGTACATGGGAAAAGGAAGCAGAAACAGTACTGACAGAAAATGATTGGCTTAACATATGCCAAATTAATTCCACCACCACAAGATCAGGGCAATGGAGGGAATTCGCATGGAAGAATATTGTTAGGTTCTTTATAACTCCCAAAAGGACATATTTTCAGACAGGCAGGGCTGAATCTGGGCATTGTTGGAGACATTGTAACAATGTGATGGCTGACCATTTTCATATTTTCTGGGGTTGCCCATTGATTCACTCCTATGGGTTAAAGGTAGTCAAAGAGATAAGATTAATTATTGGCCTGGAAATTCAACATAATTTTCAAACTAGATTTTTATGCAATCTACCAAACGTAATTAACCCTCGGGATAAGTACCTTTTGAAAATATTACTGATAGCAGGGAAAAAAATCAATAACAAGATAATGGCTTAATGGGGACCCACCGACAATAATCGAATGGTCAGCCACTGTAGAAGAAATTTGTGAAATAGAAATGTTTACCTTTTCCCTAAGACTCAATAGCAACAAGGCCCAAAAATATTGGTCAAAATGGTTAAAATATGCAAAGGCGAAAGGAGCATGAAATAATGCCCCCCCCCCCCCCCCCCCCCCGGTAAATCATACAGTACATTCGCATTGGTCAACTTCCTCAAATTGAGTTGATTAGTCCATGATAATATAACGGCCCCAGGGGACACCCTCCCCATTAGTCCGTACTAGATGGACCAACTTAGGTAGTCCATGTACTCAAGGTGGGTGGGATCGAGCAAATGCCCCAACTCCTTCATACTTGGCATTTTATCAAGGTTTATTGTAAACCGTTGCTATTCAAATCTACTGTCTATGTTCTTATTCTTTTTTTGAAATGCACCTTTGTCTCTCCCCAACTAACCCCCCCCCCCCCCCTCCCAGTGACCCACCTGTTCTAAGTTCTATGCGTGGTATATTTTCTATGCTTTGTTCTTCATTGTAAAATTAGACAATTTGGATTAAAAATAAAGTTTAAAAAAACATTGTCCAAATCAAGTAGTTTGATATGACTAGGGATAGAGTTCCACACTTGTGGGGCTGCCCACATGAAGGCACGAGTCCCATTCCGGGTCCTGCACCTGGGGACCTTCAGGTTGAGTTGGCTGCTGGAGCGTAGTTGTCACGGTGGATTGTGAACCTCAATCAGCTCTTGAAGATACGTTGGTGCGAGCCCATTAATGCACTTGTAGGTCAGCAGTGCAATCCTGAAGGATATCAAAATCAAATCAAATCAATTTTATTTATATATATGCAGACTGACACCAGTAGCCAGTGCAGGTCTCTCAACTGAGGTGTCACTTGTCGTATTTTCTTGCACCACATACCACATGAGCTGCACAGTTTTGATGATCTAGTGGTTAAAGCTTTTGGCTTGAGACCAGAGGATCCTCAGTTCAAATCCCAGCCTGACCAGAAAATAATTAAAGGTGCTTGGGCAAGGTCCTTAATCCCCTAGTTGCTTCCGGTGTGCAGTGGACTCCTTGTATGGGAGCAGTCTGACATTGGGGTGAATGTGAGGCATTGATGTGTAAAGCGCTATATAAATGCAGTCCATTTATTTGAAGCTTCTGCAGCTTACACAAGATGCATTTAGGTGCCCTGTACAGGAGGGCATTGCAATAGTCAATATTGGAGGTGACAAATGCATGGACAATCCTTTCAGTAGGTGGTTGATCAAGATATTTCCTAATTTGTCATATCCGCTTGGTGATGTCTCTTCTGGCAAATGTAATTAACATGGTTCGTCATTTTGAGATGCTGGTCAAACACAACACCAAGGTTCTTCAGGGAACAAACTAGATTAATAAGTGAATCTCCCGCTTTGATATCCTGAATTGTCACTTTAGTCAGTTGTTGAGTTCCAAGGAGCATGAATTCTGTCTTCAGATCATTGATTTTCAAATGATGGGACAATATCCATGCTCTGACCTCAGAGATGCAGGCACAGAGGCTGCTAACAGCAACAGTCTGTGAGCTATCTTCACCAGGCTTGTATGACAGGTACAACTGATGGTCGTCAGCGTACCCGCCAACCTGGACAAGCAGCAGATGCTTCTGGATAATGTCATACAGGGAGCACAGGTATCCCAGGAACACGACTGGACCAGCACAATGTCCCTGTGGGATACTGTTCTTCAACCTGTAGCGATCGGCGATGACATTGTTGATGATGATACGCTGGTCACTATCCTGTAAGTACAACCCCAATTCCAATGAAGTTGGGACGTTGTGTGAAATGTAAATAAAAACAGAATACAATGATTTTCAAATCCTCTTCAACCTATATTCAATTGAATACACCACAAAGACAAGATATTTAATGTTCAAACTGATAAACATTATTGCTTTTGTGCAAATATTTGCTCATTTTGAAATGGATGCCTGCAACACGTTTCAAAAAAGCTGGGACAGGGCAACAAAAGACTGGGAAAGTTGATGAATGCTCAAAGAACACCTGTTTGGAACATTCCACAGGTGAACAGGTTCATTGGAAACAGGTGAGTGTCATGATTGGGTATAAAAGGAGCATCCCCAAAAGGCTCTGCCGTTCACAAGCAAAGATGGGGCGAGGATCACCACTTTGTGAACAACTGCGTGAAAAAAATAGTCCAACAGTTTAAGAACTATGTTTCTCAACATTCATTTGCAAGGAATTTAGGGATTCCATCATCTTCTTCTTTTTCTTTGTCTTTCGGCTGTTCCTGTTGTGTGGGCCGCCAGAAGAGGAGGTACTGCTGGCCCACCACCAGAGGGCGCCCTGCCTGAAGTGCGGGCTTCAGGCACGAGAGGGCGCTGCCGCCACGGACACCGCCAGGGGTGACAGCTGTCACTCATCTCTTGACAGCTGTCACCCATCTACTCTACATCATCTCACTCCATAAAGACCGGACGTCATCTCCACCTTGTTGCCGAGATATCATCTACCTACGGAGGTAATACTCTCAGCCGTTGTTGTTCTAAAAAAACACGTAATTCTCTGAGTTGTTGCAGGAGTTCCTGAGGAGCCTACTGTTAACGGGACGCTAAGTGTGGGGAAACGTGACGAGTGACGCACGTCCAACTAAGTAGCCCTCAGTCTCTTACTGTGTTAGAGGTGGAGGTGGAATATCCACCATAAGTGTAACTGGGTGTTCACACACCCACATCTGATTGTTTCTGTTCCTCGCCAGCAGTACCAGATCCGACACGCGGAGACGGTGGCCACCTGGGGACTCGGAACTTGGCGGCTCCAGTATTTTCTAGGTTCGGTGGCGGAGGAAATCGTGTGGTTCCGGTTCTTCTCAGGACAGACGTCTTCTATCCTCGAGCCTGCCCACACGACACCTTTGTTAATTGATTTTTGCACCTATTCTGTAATCTGCTGTGTTGTGCGATTCACAACAGTAAAGTGTTCATATTTGACTTCCTCCATTGTCCGTTCATTTATGCCCCCTGTTGTGGGTCCGTGTCACTACACTTTCCCAACAGTTCCCGTTAGGGGTCGCCACAGCAGATCAATCGTTTCCATCTCACCCTGTCCTCTGTATCTTTCTCTGTCTCACCAACCACCTGTATGTCCTCCCTCAGCACATCCATAAACCTCCTCTTTGTCCTCCCTCTTCTCCTCCTGCCTGGTGGCTCCATCCTCAGCATCCTTCTTCCTATATACCCTGGGTCCCTCCTCTGCACATGTCCAAACCATCTCAATCTCGCCTCTCTGACTTTGTCTCCAAACCGTCCCACCTGAGCTGTCCCTCTGATATGTTCATTCCTAATCTTGTCCATTCTTGTCACTTCCAAAGATAATCTCAACATCTTCAGCTCTGCCACCTCCAGCTCCGCCTCCTGTATTTTTGTTAGTGCCACCGTCTCTAAGCCGTACAACATAGCTGGTCTCACTGCTGTCTTATAAACTTTCCTCTTCACGCTTGCTGATATTCTTCGGTCACAAATCACTCCTACCACCTTTCTCCACCCACTCCACCCTGCCTGCACTCTCTTCTTCACCTCTCTACCACACTCTCCATTACTTTGAACAGTTGACCCCAAATATTTAAACGCATCTACTTTCACCACTTCTACTCCTTGTAACTGCACTATTCCACTGGGCTCCCTCTCAGTCACACAAATGAACTCAGACTTGCTTCTACTGACTTTCATTCCCCTTCTCTCCAAAGCATATCTCCACCTCTCCAGACTAGACTCAACTTGCTCTTTACTCTCACTACAGATCACAATGTCATCTGCAAACATCATAGTCCATGGGGACCCCTGTCTAATCTCATCAGTCAACCTGTCCATCACCACTGCAAACAAGAAAGGACTCAGAGTTGATCCCACCTCCACCTTGAATGAGTCTGTCATTCGGACTGCGCATCTCACTGCTGTCACACTATTCTTGTACATGTCCTGCACTACCCTAACATACTTATCTGCCACTCCAGACTTCCTCATACAATACCACAGTTCTTCTCTTGGCACCTTATCATAAGCTTTTTCTAAGTCCACAAACACACAATGTAACTCTTTCTGTCCTTCTCTGTACTTCTCCAACAGTATTCTCAGAGCAAACATTGCATCTGTAGTGCTCTTTCTCGGCATGAAACCATATTGCTGCTCACAGATCTTCACCTGTTTTCTAAACCTAGCTTCTACTACTCTTTCCCATAACTTCATGCTGTGGCTGATCAGCTTTATGCCTCTGTAGTTACTGCAGCTCTGCACATCACCCTTGTTCTTGAAAATAGGAACCAGCACACTTCGTCTCCACTCCTGGGGCATCCTCTCACTTTCCAAGATTTTATTAAACAATCTGGTTAGAAACTCTACTGCCATCTGTCCTAGACATTTCCATGCCTCCACTGGAATGTCATCTGGACCAACTGCCTTTCCACTCTTCATCCTCTTCATAGCAGCCCTCACTTCTTCCTTACTAATCTCTTGTACTTCCTGATTTACTCTCACCACATCATCCTGCCTTTTTTTGCATCATCCAGCCTTTCTTGCTCATTTTCTTCATTCATCAGCTCTTCAAAATATTCCCTCCACCTTCTCAGCACACACTCCTCACTTGTCAGCACATTACCATGTGCATCTTTTGCCACCCTAACCTGCTGCACATCCTTTCCAGCTCTGTCCCTTTGTCTGACCAATCGGTACAAGTCCTTTTCTCCTTCCTTGCTATTCAACTTGTACAGCTCGCAATATGCCTTTTCCTTAGCTTTTGTCACTTCTCTTTTCGCCTTACGTCGCATCTCCTTGTACTCCTGTCTACTTTCTTCATCTCTCCGACTATCCCAAAACTTTTTCGCCAACCTCTTTCTCCTTATGCTTTCCTGGACCTCTTCATTCCACCACCAAGTCTCCTTGTCTTCCTTCCACTGTCCAGATGTCATACCCAGTACTGTCCTAGCTGTCTCCCTCACCACATCTGCAGTACTTTTCCAGTTGTCCAAAATTGCTTCCCCTCCAACCAGTGCTTCTCTCACCTGCTCGCTAAATTTAACACAACAGTCTTCCTCCTTCAGCTTCCACCAGCTGATTCTTTGTTGAGCTCTCACTCTCTTCTTTTTCTTTACCTCTAAAGTCATCCTACAAACAACCACCCTATGCTGTCTAACGACACTCTCTCCTGCCACCACCTTACAGTCTCTGATTTCTTTTAGCTTGCATCTCCTATATAGAATGTAGTCCATCTGTGTGCACCTTCCTCCACTCTTCAAAAGGATTCAAAAGGAGTTTATTGTCATATGCACATAGGAACATGTTCCCTGCACAATGAAATGTGTTTACTGCATTTTTACCCATCCTAATTGCCAGTTAGGAGCAGAGATCGCCTTTTTTGGCGCCCGGGGACCCAGCTCCAGATGTATATCCCTGCCCTGGGTCACGAGCAGGGCTGAGCAAACCTTGACCGGCCTCATGACACACTTAACAAACAACAACACACATAAGCCGGTCCGGTACATGAACACATATAAAAGCACACACAAGGAAAGAATTGGGAAAAGAAAAACCTCCATTGCTGCTGTGTTGAACTCACGCAGCACAACTGGAGAGCAAAAAAAAAAAAAAAACCCATAGCACAGAAAAACAGTCATAACAAATAACAAATCACAACAGACGACAGCCGAGACTTGGATGTGTCCAGTGTCCAGACACACAGCCTGGAAGGCCGCCCGTGTGGCACCATCGACAGGCCTTATCTGTCCATGTTGGGGGGATCCCAGTCCTGAATCAGTCCACCAGAGTCTCAAGGTCCCACAGTCAACATCTCAGGACTGGGAAGGGAGGGAGGGAGGGGAAGACGAAGAGGCGGGGGAGACGAGGAGCGAGGCTATCAGGAGTGTTCCTCGGGGGAAGGATTTTATCCCAGCGGCCTTGAAGGACAGCTGGTGTTTGGAAACCAAATAGATATCCAGATTAACAGACGCCTGGCAGATTCCACAGTCTGAAACTTCAGAGTGGCTCCCAAATACATCTGAATAGAGGAGATGTGGTCTTACTGACGATCAAAGCAGTTTTCCAGTGCAGCCATTCTCCCCGAGATGGATTCCAACGTGCGGTTGACACCCGCCGACTGAGCTGACAATGCCCTTCCAATCGAATCAATCATGTGGGGCAGCCTGGACAGGCCAGTTAATGCCACCTCCACCTTCTTAATTTTCCGGTAAACCAGTGCTATGGCCGCCCCACACAGCAGAAACCCAGTCACCACAGCTCCAAATAAGTAAACATCTTCAACGTCCTCCACAGACAACGTGTACAGGCACATGACTTGCTACCTCCACCAGCTGTCCATCACGTAACCCGCCACATGTGTCCCGGCAGGACAGGTCGGGTCCTCCGCTCCCGAGTGTCTTGTGGAAAAAAATAGTATCAATTGTGTTCAGAGACCACTTGATCAGATCCATTTTGCCTTTTTCCAGAGGAGCAGGGCTGGCAGCCTCACAGACAAAACACGCTACAGTAGCAGGAAAGTTGGGGAGGGAGGAGGAGAGAAAAATGCGACCGTCCTGACTGAGAGCAAGAAGGCAATAAATAAATAAATATGTCACCCTGTGCTCCTCCCTTTTCTTTAAAGTAGGTATTCACCACAGCCATTTCCCTCCTTTTTGCAAAATCAACTACCATCTGTCCTTCCCCATTCCTATCCTTGATACCATATCTACCCATTACTTCCTCATCACCTCTGTTCCCTTCACCAACATGCCCATTGAAGTCCGCTCCTATCACAACTCTCTCATGCTTGGGTTCACTCTCCACCACCTCATCTAACACACTCCAGAAATCTTGTTTCTCCTTCATCTCACAACCTACCTGTGGGGCATATGCACTGATGATATTCATCATCACCCCTTCAATTTCCAACTTCACACTCATCACCCTGTCAGACACTCAACCTCCAACACACTTTTAACATACTCTTCCTGTCATCACCATGGTACAACAACTTGTACCCACCACTGATGCTCCTGCTCTTACTTCCCTTCCATTTGGTCTCTTGCACACACAATATGTATACCTTTCTCCTCTCCATCTTATCAGCCAGCTCTCTCCCTTTACCAGTCATACTACCAACATTCAAAGTCCTCACTCTCATTTCCACCCTTCTAGTTTTCTTCTTCTCCCGCTGTTTGTGGAAACGTTCTCCTCCTCTTCTTTGTCGTCTTCACCCAGCAGTAGCCCAGTTTCCACCAGCACCCTGTAGGGCAACAGCACCGGTGGTGGACATTGTCAACCCGGGCCGCAACCGATCCAGTATGGAAATTCGATTCTTGGTCTGCATAGTTGGGTTGGCTTGTTTTATGCCAGATGCCCTTCCTGACACAACCCTCCTCTTCGGACCGGCACTCAGAATGTACTGGCTGCACACCCCATGTGGCTGAGTTAGGGATTCCATCATCTACAGTCCATAATATAATCGGAAGATTCAGAGAATCTGGAGAACTTTCTACACATAAGCGGCAAGGCCAAAAACTAACACTAAATGCCCGTGGCCTTTGATCCCTCAGGTGGCACTGCATTAAAAACTAACATCATTGTGTAAAGGATCTTACCACATGGGCTCAGGAATGCTTCAGAAAACCATTGTCAGTTAACACAGTTCGTTGCTACATCTACAAGTGGTAGTTAAAACTCTGCATGCAAAGTGAAAGCCAAACATCAACAACATCCAGAAATGCCACTGCCTTCTCTGGGCCCGAGCTCATTTGAAATGGACAGACGCAAAGTGGAAATGTGTGCTGTGGTCTGATGAGTCCACATTTCAAATTGTTTTTGGAAATCATGGACGTCGTGTCCTCTGGACAAAAGTGGAAAAAGACCATCCAGATTATTACCAGCACAAAGTTCAAAAGCCAGCATCTGTGATGGTATGGGGGTGTGTTAGTGCCCATGGCATGGACAACTTACACATCTGTGATGGCACCATCAGTGCTGAAAGGTACATCCAGGTTTTGGAGCAACACATGCTGCCATCCAAGCAACGTCTTTTTCAGGGACGTCCCTGCTTATTTCAGCAAGACAATGCCAAGACACATTCTGCACGTGTTACAACAGCGTGGCTTCGTAGTAAAAGAGTGCGGGTACTAGACTGGCCTGCCTGCAGTCCAGACCTGTCACCCATTGAAAATGTGTGGCGCATTATGAAGCACAAAATACGACAACGGAGACCCCGGACTGTTGAACAACTGAAGTCATACATCAAGCAAGAATGGGAAAGAATTCCACCTACAAAGCTTCAACAATTAGTGTCCTCAGTTCCCAAACGCTTATTGAGTGTTGTTAGAAGGAAAGGTGATGTAACACAGTGGGAAACATACCACTGTCCCAGCTTTTTAGAAACATGTTGCAGGCATCCATTTCAAAATGAGCAAATATTTGCACAAAAACAATAAAGTTTATCAGTTTGAACATTAAATATCTTGTCTTTGTGGTGTATTCAATTGAATATAGGTTGAAGAGGATTTGAAAATCATTGTATTCTGTTTTTATTTACATTTTACACAACGTCCCAACTTCATTGGAATTGGGGTTGTAGGACTGGAACCAGGCAAGCACATTACCTGATATGTGAAACTAGCTTTGGAAGATCTCAGTTAGTATGTTCAAGTTCACTGTGTCAGAGGCGGCTGATAGTTCCAATAGGACCAGTAGTGTCACCTTCTAGGAGTCCATAGCATTGATGATATTTGAGTGAATCTTCACGAGCAAAGTCTTTGTACTATGGTACTCCTTATAGGCAGAGTTCATGCTAGAGAACCTGTTGATCTGCCTCAGGTGAACAACATACTGTGTGAGACCAGCCGTCTCTACAAGCTTGGACATGTAGGACAGGTTACTAACCGGTCTAAAGTTCTTAAAAATTAGCTCCAGCCCCATCTTCTTAAACAGTGGAACAATCAGTGCAATCTTCCAGTTGCTTGGGAAGACACCTCCTCGCAGGGAATTGTTCACTATGTCAGTGATTGGCTGAATGAGTACATCAAGACACGGTTTCAGAAGAGCAGTGGGTATTGGGTCCAACTGTGATGACCCAGTTTTAGATCTGCTGATAAGCTTCATAACAACATCTGTAGACAACATAGTGAAGTCTGTAAGTTGATGTTCACCGACAGCAGTACCATCATAATGGCACCTGTTGGGAATGTTTTCTGAATGAATTATGTCATTATTTTGTCAATTTCATTAATGAAGAACCGTCTTCTCACAGTTGCTGGTCACTGTCACACTCAGGGTACAATGAGACTGTAGCTCCTTCAGTTAGATTCTTGATTAATTTGAACAGTTTTTGCTGGTCACTACCACACTTCTGCACTTCATTACTATAATGTACAGTTTTTGTCTCATTACACCTCCTGATATATTCTAACCTAACTTGCTTGAACTTGAGATGGTCTTTAACTGTCCTTGATTTCAAGCAGGTCCTCTCTTTCTTCCTTTTCTCTCTCTTCATGGATCGGAGTTCATTGTTGTACCATGGTGAACTGTGCTTGATCTTGATGGTCTTTGAGATCAATGGAGCATGAACATCAAAGATTCCACTTAGTGTTCTGTCATATTATGCCTGCCTTATCTGAAGCAGACATGTTGTTCATGTTACTCAGATCACTCTGTCTCTCTTGAACTGATTGAGGTCAGTGTTCTTTATTCTCCTGAACTGAATGTCTTTGGTCTCACGCGTTGGCTTGCGGATCTGGTCTGACAGGAAGTGCATGGTCGCAGGTGGATCCAGCATGATGTCATCATGGTCTCTGGTACTCAGCAAGTCAAGTGTGTGACCCTTCTCTTGCGTTGGTAACCACACATGGTTCTGCAAGTTAAGACATTCCAGGAACTTCTTGGTATCAGTAGCATCACTATCCTCCATGTGGATGTTGAAATCTCCACCAATCAGCAGCTTGTGTGGGCTGGTGATGACTGATTCCATGTAAGTGCTAAATTCATTAAGAAAATCATTGACTGTGCTTTTGTTCAACTCCAAATAAGGTGGCCTGTGCACAACTACCACCGGCCGTTCATGGGTTCCACAGTTCAGAGTCCATTCACAGTGAAATGGGTTGGGCAGCCAAGTCGCACACCTTTCTGTTAGTCAGGATGAATGAGTCATGAGTAGAACCAGGACACGAGCCATGATTTAGTTAGATGCATTTGCACATCATGTAGTTTGAACACTGATTGAATGAACTTGTTCCCTATTGCCCAAAAAACAAATTTGATCACATTTGGGAAACCGGCTCTCGCTGCAAATTGTGCTTAAATGTTGGAATGTGATGTACCTGGATTACATTTGGATGATTGTGTTCCACACAGCTGGCATGGCTCAGCGCAAGGGTGACTGGCACACTCCTGATCGATCGGTCAGCTCCCACTGGAATGCCCCTGTTGCCAGGAAGCCCAGCGTTGTCAGCACCTATGTGTGCACAGATGACCCCTGGCTTGTCCCTGTATTGCGCTCTGGGTTGACCGCAGTTCAGCACACAACTCCAGTAACAGCCTTGGTAATCAAAATCGGCTTATGAGCCAATTATCGTCATTTGGAAGTATATCCTTGGGATTGCTGAATACACGCTCATGTCAGATTGCACCATT
Organism: Thalassophryne amazonica; assembly: GCF_902500255.1. Taxonomy (NCBI): domain Eukaryota; kingdom Metazoa; phylum Chordata; class Actinopteri; order Batrachoidiformes; family Batrachoididae; genus Thalassophryne; species Thalassophryne amazonica. Next base: position 102,126,832 of record NC_047114.1, read on the forward strand.
TGCAAGGTCCTTTAACAATGCTAATGCAGCTAGTGTTATCGCCATTTTATGCATCACTTTGCACGTTTTATATCTACCCATATAACTGCAAACACGTGGGTGTGTTTATTGTTCATCAGTGTGTCTCTGATGTACAATCACTCTGATGACTTCATGTTTTCACATTATTAATGGTTCCCGGCATCACCTCTACATGTCGGCAGAGGAACGATAGCTGGAGAAACGTACGTACACCAGCCATGAACTTGGTGTGGTGCACTGCACATTTCCACAGTCATTTTACTTTTAAGTTCAGACAGACGTACACTACAGGTTTTTTTGTGCGTACGCATACTTTGTATATGAGGCCCCAGGTCTGAAGACAGGCTAGGACACTCCCGGACCTTGAAATGCTTCTTACGGAGTCACTCCTTAGTTGTGCCAAATTACAGCAAAGCTGCCTCAAAGCTGTTCACACAAGTAAGGTCTAACCTTAGCAACCCCCAGAGCAACAGTGGTAAGGAAAAACTCCCTCTGAGGAAGAAACCTCAAGCAGACCAGACTCAAAGGGGTGACCCTCTGCTTGGGCCATGACACAGACATAAATTACAAAACAAATATACAGGAAATGCTGTTGGTGCACAGGACAGGAAGGTCTCCAGCACAGGTACCACACCCATGTCTGTATGGAGCTGCACCTTAAACAGAGAGAAAAAACGGTATCAGGCATCAGAAAGACAAAAAAATACTGTATAATTTGCCAGCATTAAACAACAAGAAAAAACAAGAAATAGTAAGGTGATGGCCGGCCACTAGCGCTAAGCTTCACTAAAAGATCCAGACTTTAGATAAAGTTGAGGCCGCGGCACGCTCCGTTTACTAATAAAATGAATTTAAAAGAATAAAAAGCATAGTAACATACTATGCCAGTACGCTAGCCATACGAAAGGGAAAATAAGTGTGTCTTAAGTCTGGATTTGAAAGTCTCCACAGAATCTGTTTTATTGACGCAGGGAGATCATTCCACAGAACGGGCACAATAAGAGAAAGCTCTGTGACCCACAGACTTCTTATTCACCCTAGGGACACAAAGTAGTCCTGCACCCTGAGAACGCAAAGCCCTGGCCGGTACGTAAGGTTTAATTAGGTCAGCTAGGTAGGGAGGTGCCAGTCCATGAACAATTTTATAGACTAGTAGCAGAACCTTAACCTGTTCATGCCCAGATTTTTTTTATTTAGTACCTTTAGTACCTTTGAGATTTTTTATTGTGAGTAGAAAATTACAGTGATACATTTCCGCACCAATTGTTGCCAGTGGGGCAAAATGGGTTAAAATCTGATCTCACTGGGACAGGAAGCCAGTAAAAAGATGACAAAATGGGTGTAATGTGGTCAAACCTTCTGCTTCTTGTCAAAAGCTTGGCAGCAGCATTTTGAACCAGTCTGAGAGCCCTAATGCTGGACTGCAGTAAACAAGAAACATTGCAGAAAATAGAACATTGCAGTAGTCCAATCTAGAAGAGATAAACACATGGATCGGGGTCTCAGCATCAGCCATAGACAGGATGGGACGAATCTTCACTATGTTTCGCAGGTGGAAGAAAGCAGTCCTAGTAATATCTCTAATGTGGAGGTCAAAGGACAACATAGGATCAAAAATTACCCCAAGGTTCCTCACTTTGTCAGTGTGATGTATGACACATGAGCCTAGGCTAAGCGTTAGCTGGTCAAATTGATGCTGATGTCTCACTGGACTAAGAACCATCATTTCAGTCTTGTCAGAGTTTAAAAGTAGGAAATTGCTAGACATTCAGCTTCTCACTGATGCAAGGCAATCTTCTAAGGACTTTATATGGATGAAATTACCAGCAGTTATCAGCATGTATAACTGAGTATCATCAGGATACCGGTGAAAGGTAATCTCAAAACACTGCAATATTTTTCCAAGAGGTACTATATAAAGGGAGAAAAGCAGGGGGCCTAAGATGGAAGAGAAGGCTTGAGAAGGCTAGAAGGAGTTACATTGTGTTTTTGTGGATTTAGAGAAAACCTATGACAGGGTGCCAAGAGAAGATTTGTGATATTGTATGAGGAAGTCTGGAGTGGCAGAGAAGTATTTGACAGTGGTGCAGTACACGTACAAGGACAGTGTGACAGCAGTGAGATGCGCAGTCGGAATGACAGACTCATTCAAGGTGGAGGTGGGATTACACCAAGGATCAGCTCTGAGTCCTTTCTTGTTTGCAGTGGTGATGGACAGGTTGACGGATGAGATCAGACAGGAGTCCCCATGGACTATGATGTTTGCAGATGACATTGTGATCTGTAGTGAGAGTAGAGTGCAGGTTGAGTCTAGTCTGGAGAAGTGGAGATATGCTTTGGAGAGAAGGGGAATGAAAGTCAGTAGAAGCAAGACTGAGTACATGTGTGTGAATGAGATGGAGCCCAGTGGAATAGTGCAGTTACAAGGAGTAGAAGTGGTGAAAGTAGATGAATTTAAATATTTGGGGTCAACTGTTCAAAGTAATGGAGAGTGTGGTAGAGAGGTGAAGAAGAGAGTGCAGGCAGGGTGGACTGGGTGGAGAAAGGTGGCAGGAGTGATTTGTGACGGAAGAATATCAGCAAGAGTGAAGGAGAAAGTTTACAAGACAGTAGTGAGACCAGCTATGTTGGACGGGTTAGAGACGGTGGCACTAACAAAAAGACAGGAGGCAGAGCTGAAGATGTTGAGATTCTCTTTGGGAGTGATGAGAATGGACAGGATTAGGAATGAACATATCAGAGGGACAGCTCAGGTGAGACAGTTTGGAGACAAAGTCAGAGAGGTGAGATTGAGATGGTTTGGACATGTGCAGAGGAGGGACCCAGGGTATATAGGGAGAAGGATGCTGAGGATGGAGCAATCAGGCAGGAGGAGAAGAGGGAGACCAAAGAGGAGGTTTATGGATGTGCTGAGAGAGGACATGCAGGTGGTGGGTGAGACAGAGGAAGACACAGAGGATGAGGGTGAGATGGAGATGATTGATCTGCTGTGGCGCCCCCTAACGGGAACAGCCAAAATTAGGAGGAGATTTTAAGTCATGCCATCCTCAGAAAGAGACTTAAGGCATATTTTTGGGGGAAAAAGGTTAGTGTTTGTTGTGATGTGATTTTGTACTTTCCTGTTTAAAACCTGATGGGAATCCACAGATAGTTAATGAATAAGCAGGAAATCAGCACCTGATGCTACCAGAAAGCAGGGTTGAGTTTCCAAAAACTCAACCCTTCAAATGTTTGTCTCCAGAAGAGGAAAAATATTCAGCTGTGATTAGTTACATCCTGTTCAATTTATCTAAACAGTGAAGGTCGGGTTCACACGGGTCACCAGGGTTCTGATCTTTGTGCACCTCACCCCATCAGGGCTCAGACCTGAGCCAGACTTGGTTTGGAGGCGAGTCTGGGAGACCAGGGGTGGTGCATGTTTCTCTACCAAGAACTGGACTTACAGAGGGGTGTCCATAACATTTGTGCCAAATCTGAGTGTGAGTCTGTACTGGCTCCACTGTGGTGTCCCTGAAGAACTGGAGACAGCAGAAAAACAAACATGGCTTCCGACAGGTCAGCCGTCCAAACAGGTCTGGATTTTTTTCCTCAGCTGGATGTGGATCCATGGGTTTACTTGTGGATCCAGTACCCCAGATCTGTTGTAGTGGATCTGCGTTGTACCAAACTACTTTCCTTGGGCCATCTTTGTTGGTGGAAGGACAATAGTATCACACAATATGGATCCCCAATCTTGTTTAACGTATCATTTTCAAAAAAAATACTTTAACCGGCTGAGGTATAAAAACAAAACACCCCACGTCTGGGGATCAATAAGAGCAGAGTGGAGGACAGGCTCAGGTGATCCTTCTGCCATCACCAACTCACTGGATCATCTGCTCACATTGCTCCCCAGATTCAGGGTGTTCTGTCAATGGGTCTGTGGATTTTTACATCCAGGTTATGGGGGAATTTTGTTGTGTTTGTCTGTTACCATAGTAACAAAGTGCTCCATTATAGACAATAGAAATCCATTTCTTTTCAATGATTTGACTTCAGAACATCCATAGAAGCCCATATGGACCGACGGCCACAGGTCAACAGGAAGGACGGACTAACTGATTGGGGGCAGGGCTTCAGCTTGCACATGGCCGACACTGATCCTGTTTTTTGTGTCTGTGTTCTCAGTCTGAGCAGCAAAGTGATCCAGAGGACAAGGATGGACCACGGCACGTTTTCTCCTTCACCTGGCTCAACCAGAAATAACACGACAGCAAGTTAGTCCTCGTCAGGATCCAGAATCCTCTGCAGTCTGTGTCATGGCAGCTGTGTTTACATGGAGCCAAACAACAGGAGGAAAATTTAAACTGTGAGAAAGTTACGGAGCAGGCAAAACCTGGTCAGCGAGAAAATCTAATCTGTTTGATTAAAAAAAATTAAAACACTAAAGTCAGATAATGCAAAAAAAAAAAAAAAAAGTACAACATTGTTGGCACCATGGACACAGCAGAGTTTTTCAAATGTAGAGTACCAGGTTTGTGATCTGAGGAGTCTGCTGTCCATGCTGCTGTCACGGGTACCAGACCGTGGTCCTTCCACAGGCACCACTTCCTGAATGTCAGGAAGTCTGTGGTCAGCTCTGGTGTGATTTGTGACTGTGGCCAGAACAGTTTTGGAACCAGCCCATCAGCTCTCTGAAGTATGTCTGCAGAAGGCTGTGAGGATGTCCACGTTTGTGATGAGAAGAGCCTCAGTGATGTTCAGATGTGCAACCAGGAGAATCAAATTCAGCCATCAGGGGTTCAGAGAACAATTTCAATGTGCACCCCCACAAGAACACAGGAGAACCACACAGACCTCCACAGACCCACACAGACCATCACAGTCCCACTCAAACCCCCAAACAACACCCACACACCATCACAGGTCCACATAGACCCCCACAGGAACACTGCAGACCAACACAGACCATCACAGGTCTGCACAGACCCACACAGGACCCACACAGACCATCTGATCTCACTGGGACAAGAAGCCAGTGAAGAGACGCCAAAATGGGTGTAATGTGGTCAAACTTTCTGCTTCATGTCAAAAGTCTGGAAGCAGCATTTTGAACCAGTTGGAGAGCCCTAATGCTGGACTGCAGTAAACCAGAAAATAGAACATTGCAGTAGTCCAATCTAGAAGAGATAAATGCATGGATCAGGGTCTCAGCATCAGACAAGTCTTCACTATATGTCGCAGGTGGAAGAAAGCAGTCCTCGTAATATCTCTAATGTGGAGGTCAAATGACAATGTAAGATCAAAAATTACCCCAAGGTTCCTCACTTTGTCAGTGTGATGTATGAGACACGAGCCGAGGCTAAGTGTTAGCTGGTCAAATTGATGCAGATGTCTCACTTGACCAAGAACCATCATTTCATTATTGTCAGGGTTCAAAAGTAGGACGTTTCTAGACATCCAGCTTCTCACTGATGCAAGGCAATCTTCTAAGGATTTTATGTGAATGAGATTACCAGCAGTTATCGGCATGTATAACTGAGTATCATCAACATAGCAATGAAGGGTAATCCCAAAGCGCCGCAATATGTGCCCAATAGTCTGGCGGCTAAGGGAAAAATTTTTAGGGGAATCATGCACTTTTATACAAAAGCGCCAAAACTTTATCAGAGGTACTTTATAGTGTCCTGAAGTATATAAGATCGGGAGACATTGAATCCATAAACGTCTACACTCTAAAAACTTGGGTTTAAGACAATAACCATTTTCAACATTCTACAGCATATAATTCATGACAAACTCTTATCCAAATGTCTTTTTAAGTTCATAGTATAAACTTGAAGGTTATGAAAAATGTATTAAGGCTAAGTAGGGATGCTTCAAATGTACTTCAGTGTGCTTACACTCTTAGAAAAAGCCTTAATCCAGGGAAAGTGACTAAATATTGTCTAACTCATTGTGAATATCAATATACCTGTTATGTGTCGACGCGGGTTGAGGAGCGGACCTGCGTCAGACGGAACCCAGCGCTACAAATAACCAGAAAAGCGGTTCCAAAAACAATATATTTATTTCACCCGCTGGTGCATAAAAAGTGTAAAAACAGAAATAGTGTCCTTCTGGTGGAGTGAAGGCTGGCACGCTCTCCAGCGCCCAAAAGGATCGAAGCCCGGCGCTCCTGGACCCACTACCACCGCCAAACACCCCCCAGGTGGACACGACAAACCGACTCTCTGCGAAGCATAGAAGAGGTGAGGTAAGTCAGCAGTTACAACTAATATCCTTCAAAAAACACACACTATCAGCAACACATGCAGGTCTGTATTTTAAGCTTTATGCAAATGAGCAGCTTCTCACAACAGGTGGAGGATCACTTGTCCGCATGCCACAGCAGTGAGAAGTGAGCTGCACAATCCTCATCACAATTCAAGTATACTGCGTAACAAAATACCAAGTTACTATCAACAATTAGTCAAACACTTAATCACCTTTAATGTGTGCTGACAGCATGTGTCCCTCACCCTTCCTTGCTTCATGGGCTCGATGTGTCAAACCCAGGCGCGGTCCTCAGCGTCTCACAAACGAACATCACAAGGTCGAGTTCCCGGCAGTTCTGCTTGAATCACACATGACTTAAATGCAGAACGCCATCCAATTATCTGCTTCAGCTGAAAGTCTTTAAGGTTGCATGTGAGCACCATTCACAGGTGCTGCACATGATGTTGATGAGGGTGAAGGATTCTTCAGCCAGCACCTTCTCCACAGACAAATCAGTTCTCATGCCACCTGGAGAGCAAAGAAAAGAAAAGAACACCAAAATATCCAGCCACACCCCCCAACACACAACAGTACCCCCCCTTTAACGGGAAGCCTCCCGGCGACCGAACAGACCAGGCCCGAGAACAGCACCTCCCGCCGGGGTCCTCGTCAGGAAGCAGACAGCACCACGCTCCCAAAGTCCACCACAGACAGCAGGACAGGGCACCGCAGCTGGAAGGCCGGCTGGCATCAACAAAAGCCCCAAAACATTCCCCAGTACAATCCAACACACAGAAAAAAAACACAAAACCCACCCAAAACCTCCCCAGGGGACCGTCCCATCAAACCCCGGGAAGAAAAGAAAAACACCCAAACGCAAAAACCCAACACAGCCCCACAAACACAATACAAACATAAATGCATAAAAGAAAAATAACAAACAACCCCCCCAGAACGACCTGCAGAGCCCAACCCCCCCCCCCCCCCCCCCCCCCCCCCCAGAAGGCCTTTACTGCCAGTTCCAGGAGGAACAGCCAGAACCAGAATCCCACACAGGTCCCCAGGTATACATGGAGCAAACGGCACCCCCCAGAGGACCGTACCATCAACCCCAGGAGGTACCCTCCCCACAACCCCGGAACCCAGACTCGGCCACACTTGGCTAGTTGGTCCCAAGCCAATTCCCCCCCAGAGGACCGTCCCATCAACCCTGGAGGTGGAACCCGGAAGGAAACAGAACAAAATCAAAACTCAACCCCCGGAGGACTACAAAAACAACCCCGGGGGGATATAAAACGACCGTAAACCCTGTTACCCTCCCCGGCACCCCGAAAGACCCCAGGTCCCTCCCAGAGCCCCCGGCGGCTCAATTTTGGCGAACGGCTCAAAACATTAAGCTGGGGAAGGGAACAGGAAAAACTAACCCAGCCCTAACCCCAAGGCGCAGCAGAGAACCGGAAATACGTCTGGTGCCCCAACTCGACCACACCCCAGCCTCTCGGGAGGAGTGGAACTACCGAAATGGCGAACGGCAACAGATCGGCCCACCCCTCCGACTGAGGTATGTCTCCGCTGCACCACACCCCGGCAACACCAATGACGAACGGTACAAAGGCTCACCGAGGCTGGAGTGGAACCGGGCCCTAACCAAACCAAGAAAAACGCCCCTAACACCCCCCCCCCCCCCCCCCCCAGGTGCAGAGGTCTTCTGAGAACGCTCAGCGTGACCAACCTGCACCACCCCACAACCCACAAGATGAACGGTCTTGGGGCAAGTGAGGTTGGGGTTAGGGATGTAGGGAAATAAAAAACAACAAAATAAAACGACCCAACAACCCAAACAGAAAATACCTAAAAACACATAAAAAATTAACCATTAAGTGAGCCCAGACGGGCTTCTATCCGCCTAACATTCACTCCACCAGACACGCCTCTGACTCCCCAAATAAATTATAACCCCTATTTAAAGAAAACAAAACATTAACCCGAACTAAATTTTTTTTTTTATGTGTGTTATTTTGCCTGTCCCAGAACACCTGGAGATACGTCACCATTATTTTTCTTGACGCTTATATGTCGGGGCAATACAGTGATCTCCGTTCGTCCGAGCTGCATGGGCTCGTCAGCAGGAGGAGCCAGAGGTCCCGTCGGAGGAGCCTCAGTGGGGCGAAGAAGAGGCGGCCCAGATCTGTGTCGGGGAAAGCCCCGAGACGAAAAAAACCCGCTCTGATGGCCGCCCTCCCCTCTCTCGCGTCCACGCTCCTTCATCCGATCATCTAGACGAATCACCAACGATATTAGCTCATCTAAATCGTTTGGCTCGTCACGGACTGCCGGCTCGTCTTTTAATGACTCATTTAACCCATCTACAAACATTCCTCGTAAAGTTGCGGCGCTCCAACCTGACTGAGCAGAAACCAGAGAACATTGCATCAAAGCACAGGCTTCGACATCTCCCGTACAAGGCTCCGGACGACAAACAATCGGTTCGGACGCCGAATCTCTGGGTGACGGAGTTATCTGCACCAGTATCAATGGTGCCGCAGCTGGAGCAGCAGGAAGCGGAACGGCTTGCGCTGCAAGCTCCGTAACACGGGCGTCTGTTTGTTTAATTTGGTTTGCGAGATGCTGTAATTGCTCCCATATTTTCTCCAAGTGTTCTTGAACTTTTTCGGCAAAAGGAACCGCCTCTGCCGCTGGGTCCATTATGGAATGGCCGGGAACTACTGTTATGTGTCGACGTGGGTTGAGGAGCGGACCTGCGTCAGACGGAACCCAGCGCTACAAATAACCAGAAAAGCGGTTCCAATAACAAAAACAATGTGTTTATTTCACCCACTGGTGCATAAAAAGTGTAAAAACAAAAATAGCGTCCTTCTGGTGGAGTGAAGGCTGGCACGCTCTCCAGCGCCCAAAAGGATCGAAGCCCGGCGCTCCTGGACCCACTACCACCGCCAAACACCCCCCAGGTGGACACGACAAACCGACTCTCTGCGAAGCATAGAAGAGGTGAGGTAAGTTAGCAGTTACAACTAATATCCTTCAAAAGACACACACTATCAGCAACACATGCAGGTCTGTATTTTAAGCTTTATGCAAATGAGCAGCTTCTCACAACAGGTGGAGGACCACTTGTCCGCACGCCACAGCAGTGAGAAGCAAGCTGCACAATTCTCATCACAATTCAAGTATACTGCGTAACAAAATACCAAGTTACTATCAACAATTAGTCAAACACTTAATCACCTTTGATGTGTGCTGACAGCATGTGTCCCTCACCCTTCCTGCTTCACGGGCTCGATGTGTCAAACCCAGGCGCGGTCCTCAGCGTCTCACAAACGAACATCACAAGGTCGAGTTCCCGGCAGTTCTGCTTGAATCACACATGACTTAAATGCAGAACGCCATCCAATTATCTGCTTCAGCTGAAAGTCTTTAAGGTTGCATGTGAGCACCATTCACAGGTGCTGCACATGATGTTGATGAGGGTGAAGGATACTTCAGCCAGCACCTTCTCCACAGACAAATCAGTTCTCATGCCACCTGGAGAGCAAAGAAAAGAAAAGAACACCAAAATATCCAGCCACACCCCCCCAACACACAACAATACCTATGCAATATAGCTGTTTGTGAGCATAGGGCAAAGGAAAGATGCTACTCATGTACTCTAACATATTTACACTGTAAAATAACAACAGTGTTTGAACGGAAAGAAATGCTTTTTTATTAATTACAAGAAATCAATTTTGTTTTTATGACCATAACCATTATTATTATTATTGTTGTTGTTGTTGTTATCATTATTATTTTATGTTATTGGTATTAAGACGATTATCACCATATTTTTTAACTGAAAACATTATAAATACCTGGTTGGCAAACTTCCTAGATATGCACAAATGTTTCATGAATATTTTTAATGAACTACTCTCTACAGCTTTCATGCTAGGAAGATCACAGTGACCTAATTTTATGTCTCAGAGGTACAGGCCTGTTAAAGGTCCCTACAGGCCTGAAATGAGTCCTGTACCTCTTTCCATTTTGAAACGTACCACCCTGCTAATGTATAAGGATGTACGAGGACGTATGACGCCGCACGATGGACGATACATGATCACATAAGCTCAGTATAGCTTTGCACTAGTTGCAGTAGCCGTTCTCTACAGCTTGATCACTGGCCCCCTACATAATAACCATATGATCGTATTGTCATATGAATAGCAAAATATACACTCTATTATAACCATGCAAACACCCTTTTAAAAAAGCAGGATACAGGGCTAAAATCAAATGTCTCCCGCTTTGACATGACTTAATATAACCTAAAGAGTCCCTGGACAAAGTTTGGCGCTTTTGTAAAAAAGTGCACGATTCTATCCCTTAACTGCTGGACTACAAGGGGTTTCAATTTTCAATTCAATTTCAATTTTCAATTTATTTTCATTTATATAGCGCCAAATCACAACAGAGTTGCCTCAAGGTGCTTCACACAAGTAAGGTCTAACCTTACTAACCCCCAGAGCAGCAATGGTAAGGAAAAACTTCCTCTGAGGAAGAAACCTCAAGCAGACCAGACTCAAAGTGGTGACCCTCTGCTTGGGCCATGATACAAACACAAATTATAGAACAATTCACAAAACAAATATACAGGAAATGCTGTTGGTGCACAGGACAGGAGGGTCTCCAGCACAAATACAACTCCCATCTCTGGATGGAGCTGCACCTTAAACAGAGAGAAAAAACAGAATCAGGCATCAGAAAGACAAAAAATACTGTATAATTTGTCAGCATTAAACAACAAGAAAAACAGGAAATACAAAGGTGATCGCCGGCCACTAGCCCTAAACTTCAGTAAAAGACCCAGAATTTAGGTAAAGTTGAGGCCGCGGCACGCTCCAATTACTAATGAATGAATTAAAAGAGTGAAAAGCGTAAAACTATACTATGCCAGTATGCTAGCCACATGAAAGGGAAAATAAGTGCATCTTAAGTCTGGACTTGAAAGTCTCCACAGAATCTGACTGTTTTATTGATGCAGGGAGATCATTCCACAGAACAGGGGCACGATAAGAGAAAGCTCTGTGACCCGCAGACTTCTTATTCACCTTAGGGACACAAAGTAGTCCTGCACCCTGAGAACACAAAGCCTGGGCCGGTACGTAAGGTTTAATTAGGTCAGCTAGGTAGGGAGGTGCCAGTCCATGAACAAGGCAAGGCAGTCTTCTAAGGATTTTATGTGAATGAAATTACCAGCAGTTATCAGCATGTATAACTGAGTATTATCAGCATAGCAGTGAAAGGTAATCCTAAAACGCTGCAATATGTGCGCAAGAGGTGCTATATAAAGGGAGAAAAGCAGGGAGCCTACGAAGGACCCCTGTGAAACACCAAATTTCATGTCACTACGTTGAACCTTGAACCCCTAAGTTTAGAGGTAGTGTTACTGTACATAACACAGTGAGAACGACTGGTCAAGTATGATGTCAGCCATGCAAGGGCACTCCCAATAATCCCAAAATGATTTTCCAGCCTATCAAGTAGAATATGATGATCCACGGTATCAAATGCAGCACTGAGATCTAACAGCAACAGAACCATTGTGGTGTCTGAATCCATTGTAAGCAGAAGATCATTCACCACTTTAGTGAGAGCCGTCTCTGTGGAATGATATTTTCTAAAAGCAGACTGCAGTGGCTCAAAGAGATTATTCTCAGTAAGATAGTCTACGAGCTGCCGTGACGCCACTTTTTCCAGAATTTGAGAGAAAAATGATAGATTTGATATCGGCCGATAGTTTGTCAATACACTAGGGTCAAGATTAGGTTTCTTAAGTAATGGTTTAATCACTGCAGATTTGAAACATTTAGGAACAGATCCAGAAGTTAAAGAAAGATTAATAATTTCCAGCACAGTCGGCCCAAGAGTGGGCCACAGGTCCTTAAACAGTTTTGTTGGTATAGGATCAAATAAACAGGTTGTACTTTTTGATGTTATTACTTTCGTCAGCATGCCTAGTGAGATACTATCAAATTCTGTAAATCTAGGTAATACCTCAGTAGTGGCGCCCACATCAATAGCAGGGTGTAGTGGCTGGATTAAGGCATGCTGGGATATGTTTAACCTGATGTCTTCTATTTTCTTCTCAAAGTAATCCAGGAAATCTTGTGCTGTAAAAGGAGAGCGAACTACAGGTGGTTGTCCATGAATAAGTGTTGCCACCGTGTCGGACAAGAACTTTGAGTTGTGCTTGTTTTGGTTGATCAAATCAGAGTAGTAGGTCCACTTTGTAGCCAATAATGCATGCTTATAGTCTAAAACCTGGTTCACATGACAGGATTTTAAAATTATCTTTAGGTTTCCAAAAACTGAGAGACAACACACGTGAAGATAAAAAATCATAGATCTAACAGGTTTGGTCGTACAGTGTGTGATGTTCAGCCACACGGTAATAAGGAGGGAAGAGGGAAAAAAAACGACACAAAAGGAAAAATTAAAGGAGTGGAGACAGCACGACCCCCGGACTTTCTGGTAAGTCAGAACAGCTGTTTTGATTTTATTTTCTGCTCTGTGTGTCCGTCACCTCACTTTCTGATTGGCTGCACGTCACATTCAGCAGGCTGCTCGTTTGTGGTCAGAGGACACAACACACGCTGCGATATCAGACCAAGACAATCCAACATGTTGAATATCCCCGATTTGCAATCGGAGCGCTCCTGACGTCCTTCTGAGCAGATCAGAGCGTTCTGAACACACCACACACTACAGGAATATCTGATAAGATTATCTTTAGAGTCATCACGATTGTCGGGGCGTCCTTAAGATTGTCGGAAGGGGAAGATCGGGTCCGATATCGGCCTAATTATCCTGCCGTGTGAACCAGGCTTTAGCTTCATGTTTGAAAAATGCCCAGTCAGTAGACAGACTTGTGGATTGTTTAAACTCAGTGCTCAAAACTACACTCGACATGATTGCGCGCGACCTCAAGCATAAGACTAGAGGTCTAGAACGGAAATGGTGTAATTCAAAATTAGATGTATTCCACCTTGCGTGGCGTGATGCTATCTTAAGCCTGGTTCACAAGTGAAACTGTAAACTTAATAAGTGAGTGATCAGAGACCACTGATGTAAGAGGCATGATGTCAATATTCGTGACAGCAATACCACGTGCGAGAACCAAATCCAGGGTATTTCCACTAATGTGCATTGAGTCCCAAATGCATTGCCAAAATCCGATTGCATCCACAAGTTCCATAAATGATTTTCACAAGGGATCAGAAGGCTTATTTATATGAATGTTAAAGTCACCAATCATCAGAATGTTATCTGCACTAGGTGACAGGTTAGAGATGAACACACCAAATTCATCTAAGAATTCAGAATATGGGCCAGGAGGCCTATATACAGTGACAAAGTAATACAGCTGATTTTTATTCTTCTGACCTTGGCAATGTGTAATATCCTGAGCAGAGCGGAGAATCAGATGCTCAAACGAGTTATATTTGTGACCCCCAACAGCTAATAAGCTAAACGCAGTTGTATAAATAAGAGCAACACCCCCGCCATGTATATACTGGTGTATATACTGGTGGATTAACCACACACCAGTATATACATGACTAAATGTATATACTGGTGGGCAGGCCTCATTTCAGGGGAGGACAGCTGTAGGTTTAAGCCAGGTTTCACATAACCCAATCATATCTAAGTGATGATCAATAATTAGATCATTAATCAACAATGATTTTGAGGACAGTGATCTTATGTTAATGAGACTAAGGACCTCAGTGGGATTGACAGTTGAACTGTTTTGGTTTAGGGGTGGTTCCAGAGTAGCATACATAAGATGCCTAGAAGTAGGTTTAGGTTTGAGACATTCCACGCGCGTTGTAGGTAGCAGACACAAAATCTTTGATATTGTTGTAACAACCACCGGGCCATCCTCAATTTCAACATGATCCAATATAGTAATGGGTATTAAGTTTGCAAAGCATATCCCTCTATGGTTTTTATGGACACGTCTATGGAAGCAGGCCACAGTCTAAACATGTTGAATTTCCTTCCCTGCCAAATAAACTGCACTATCACCATAGTGGATTTTCTGCACTAATTTCCCCGCTAAGCTAATGGATTCACACCCACCTTTGTCATGAGCGTTGCAGGGTCTCTAATCACCTGCTCCATGGCCTGCTGTAAGGACTCCATACAACCACACAGGACCCTCACAAACCCCCACAAGAACCCAGCAGACCCACACAGAAATCACAGGCACACACAGACCCCACAGGACCCAAATGGACCATCACAGACCTACACAGGACCACAGAGACTATCTCAGTCATTTAGACCCAGACAGATCCCCACACACTCCCATAGGAACCCCTTGGATTATCACAGCTCCACAAAGGACCCCATAGAACCACACAGGACCCACACAAACCCCCACAAGAACCCAGCAGACCCACACTGATCATTACAGGAACCCCACAGATCCCCACAGGACCCATACAGTTCCCCACAGACCATCATAGGTCCACACAGTCCCCCGCAGAACCACACAGGACACACACAGACCATCACAGGTTCACACAGACCCCCACAGGCCATCACATGTTCACACAGGAACCCCACAGACCATCACAGGTTCACACAGAACATCACAGATCTACACATACCCCCACACATACCCCGACAGGAACCCCATGGACCATCACAAAAAATCACAGACCCCAAAAGGAACCCCACACACCATTACAGGTCCACACAGGAACCCCACAGACCATCACAGGTCCACACAGGAACCCCACAGACCATCACAGGTTCACACAGGAACCCCACAGACCATCACAGGTCCACACAGACCCCCACAGACCATCATAAGTTCACACAGGAACCCCACAGACCATCACAGGTCCACACAGACCCCCACAGACCATCATAAGTTCACACAGGAACCCCACAGACCATCACAGGTTCACACAGGAACCCCACAGACCATCACAGGTCCACACAGACCCCACAGACCATCATACGTTCACACAGGAACCCCACAGACCATCACAGGTTCACACAGGAACCCCACAGACCATCACAGGTTCACACAGGAACCCCACAGACCATCACAGGTCCACACAGACCCCCACAGGACCCAAACGGACCATCACAGACCTACACAGGACCACAGAGACTATCTCAGTCATTTAGACCCAGACAGATCCCCACACACTCCCATAGGAACCCCTTGGATTATCACAGCTCCACAAAGGACCCCATAGAACCACACAGGACCCACACAAACCCCCACAAGAACCCAGCAGACCCACACAGACCATTACAGGAACACCACAGATCCCCACAGGACCCACACAGTTCCCCACAGACCATCATAGGTCCACACAGTCCCCCACAGAACCACACAGGACACACACAGACCATCACAGGTTCACACAGACCCCCACAGGCCATCCCATGTTCACACAGGAACCCCACAGACCATCACAGGTTCACACAGAACATCACAGATCCACACATACCCCCACACATACCCCGACAGGAACCCCATGGACCATCACAAAAAATCACAGACCCCAAAAGGAACCCCACACACCATTACAGGTCCACACAGACCATCACAGGTTCACACAGGAACCCCACAGACCATCACAGGTCCACACAGGAACCCCACAGACCATTACAGGTTCACACAGGAACCCCACAGACCATCACAGGTCCACACAGACCCCCACAGACCATCATAGGTTCACACAGGAACCCCACAGACCATCACAGGTTCACACAGGAACCCCACAGACCATCATAGGTTCACACAGGAACCCCACAGACCATCACAGGTTCACACAGGA
Organism: Thalassophryne amazonica; assembly: GCF_902500255.1. NCBI lineage: Eukaryota > Metazoa > Chordata > Actinopteri > Batrachoidiformes > Batrachoididae > Thalassophryne > Thalassophryne amazonica. The sequence continues at coordinate 102,142,950 of NC_047114.1, forward strand.
ACCCCACAGACCATCACAGGTTCACACAGGAACCCCACAGACCATCACAGGTCCGCACAGACCCCCACAGACCATCACAGGTTCACACAGGAACCCCACAGACCATCACAGGTTCACACAGGAACCCCACAGACCATCACAGGTCCACACAGACCCCCACAGACCATCATAGGTTCACACAGGAACCCCACAGACCATCACAGGTTCACACAGAGCACCACTTGTCCACATAGACCAGGTAGGACCTGGTTTTAGTTTAAAAGTCATTTTAACCTTTCGGTGGCTCGCTGTCTTAGAAAGGTGGAAAAATGTTCATACGACGTGGCGTGCGCACAAACGTTATCCCTGTGACTCAGACTTCGGTCTGACAGAATCTGTGCTGAATGAAGACTTTTAGTTTGAGAAGAGACACAGAGTCAACACTCTGAAGACAAAAATACAAAAAGTGTGAAATAAAGCAATCATTTGTTTATCTGACATCAGCTCTGAGACACAAACAGGGAACAGAACTCTTACTGTTTGCTGATTGCACAGTTTCCTGCCCCTGCTTGGACATGCACACATTGTTTTTGTTTTTTTGGTGTTTGTGTTTTGTTTTGGTGTTGTTTGTTTGTGTGTTTTTTTTGTTTGTTTTTTTGTTTGCTTTTTTATGCAAAACTGTTCAGTTTTTAGTGAAAGGTGTTATTTAGCAATCCATTAAATGTATTGATTAGCCTTAAACGTTCTGTTTGAAGGTCTGTTTTGGTTTCTGTTGATAATAAAATATTGTCACAACTTCACATATTGACTTTGATATAATGTGAACTTTTCTGATTTCAAAGATTTTACGTCTAATTTCAAAGATTTTATGTCAGAAATCATTTGAATCTTCAGAATCTGTATAACTGATAAATCAATACTTGTGGCACACTGTACTGTTCAGACAATTCAGCAAGTCAGCTCACCACTTGCGGTTACACTGTGCTCCCTGTCTTACATATGTTAACAAGCCAAGACGTGCATATCACTGCTTTCCCAGCAGGACCCCTGCCTGTATGGTTGTTTGTTCTCAAAGCTGTTTTCCTGTCTTGACAATGTATATTTGGGTTCCAATCACATGGTACATTGTAGCAGGCGCAGACAAAGGTTGCTGTAGCCCTGCGGGTGATGGGCGACGGTCCGCCTCTTCTGTGTATGTCATCAACACAGCCCCTTTGATGTTTTACTGCCAGGAGCCCTGTGGGGTTAAAGCCCCTTTCACATTGGTGTATTCTTAGAGCTGCGTATTGCGGTGTTGTTTTCATTTAAATACGCCTGAAATGCGTGCATACTCAGCCTTTATCCATGTTCATGGATCTGCTTGCAGCTGCGTGTGTTCGCTTTTTAATGTGTGCACACTTGCTGCTATTTAAAACCAGTTCCCTCCTGCCGGCTGTGCAGAACAAACAGTCAACTGTATCATGAGGTTTTTACTGTTGAATTCTGCCACGTATGTAGCCAAAGCTGCTATTTTCTACTCCTGTGGAAGTGCGCTCTGTTCTCTACTGCACAGTGTGGTGCACGTCACAAACAGTCATTTAACATTATTTTATTTATTTATTTTATTTTTTGTCTTGGTGGATCATTTTCATTGTACAGATGCTGCTGTGAATGAAGCGCTGTGACTCATTAAACTTTTAAAGCTGCAGTTGCTCCGATGATCGATCAGGACATCTGATGAGAGCACCGACATGCAGCGAGTGCGCTTTTATT
>NC_047114.1:102144780-102152280 GCF_902500255.1 Thalassophryne amazonica
ACAGAGAGAGAGACAGAGAGAGACAGAGAGAGAGACAGACAGACAGGCTGCTCACCAGCTCCGTCTTTGAAACTGTACATGTTTATTTTTTGCCACATAAAATTCTTTTCATAAATTGTTTTTGGCACAAGAGCTGTACTTTTTCATTGACCCGCAAATTTAAACCAGAATAACTACATCTGCCTGTGTCTTTGTCAAAAAGAAATCACTGCACTAAATACCAGACTTAAGAAAAGTAAAGCAAAAAAAAAAAAAAAACACAAACAAAAAACAAAAATACAAAAAAATAAAAACAAAACAAAAACAACAGCAACAACAAAAACGTTCGATATGGCGTTGGTAGTTTTTGATACACTGTCAATTTTAAAAGTTGATCTTGGGTCAAAAAAGGTGGTGCCTCCCTGTAACGGGGAGTGGAATCGGTGCACTGACGTGGTCGTGGTGTTGGTTTGTTTGCCTTCTTGTTATGTTTGCTTATTTTACAATAATTCAGTCTTAACAAACACAAGATCTAATTTCACCATAAAATTGTACTCAAAAATGTCAGAGAAATTGTCTGGCTTTTAAAATGATTGTTTTACACACTGCTAAATGCCATAAAGTGGACTTTGTCAGAGGGATGATTAATAATAATACTAACAGTAAATTATTTATGAGACATTGTGAGGTAAATAGACTGAAGCTATGTTACAGGGAAATAAAATAGTTCTTTAATTAGTGCAAACATAAATTTCTGTTAGTTTTTAGGGTGGAGGTGAGAAAGTAGTAATGTGTATAAAATCAACACATGCTTCAATAGAAGAATGACTCATGCTTGTAAGAAAACTGTTCCAAGTTAACGCTGGGGCCTGTAATTAGCTCTGTATTTTCATATCTGTAGGTAGTTTTTAAGACAAACATTTGCCGTTTGCCACAACTCTATTTTGTGACAAAGTGTAGTTTAACCGGTCAGAACTAACAGTGTGCCAAGCACTGAATTCGAGGCAGGAACCAAGGAGCTAATTGTTCCTCCCTGAAAGACAGATTAATAAAGCGTCTAATGACAGATATTTAGCAGGGTGTGTTTATTCAAATTTGCAATTCATGGATGTTTTGTATAACAGTTATATTGTGTCTGTGGTCGTCTGATGTCAAATTCAATGACAACTTCAGGGGCACTTCTGAAATATAAAAAATAATAATCACATAATAAAAAAATGGGTGTTTGTGCACAATCTTGCGAGGTTTTTTTTGTGTGTGTGTGTGGGGGGGGGGGGGGGGGGGTCTCGCCCGGGGAGTAATTCAGTTTAGAACCAACACTGAGCATCATGCTGTGGGGATGTTTTTCAGCAGCAGGAACTGGGAGACCAGTCAGGATTAGGGATGAGTATTAATGAGATTTTTATAATAATTTTATCGATATTGATGCCATTATTGATTCTGCTTATTGATCCGATTCCTTATTGATTCCCTTATCAATACCTTTTGTGAATTTTGTACTAAAAGTAGGCTTTACAGGTTTTCTATGTATTTCATTGAGTCTTAAAGTAAATAAATATGAAATTGGTCACTGGATCCTTGATCCTTGGAAGTAAATAAAAATAAACAAAATCTGTAGTTTTTGTCAAAAGCATTTCCTTTCAGACATTTTGGCATGAATATCTCTCTGTACCTCTGAGCTGAGCTCAGCACAGGACGTCTCATTTTGGGAGGAAAAAAAAAACATTTTGATTGATTGCAGTTTGTTTTTATTACAACATTTGTAAAGAGGCGTTATTTGATTTAAACAGTGTTTCACTTTGAAGTTATTAATTCCGACTGGATTCTATCGTTCTAACTTGACTCGGCAGAGAGCCGCACAGTGTTTGGAGCTGTGTGAACAGAACGGAGGACGATTCTCGTTTCTTTCTCACAACAAGACAGGAGTCCCAGTTAGTAACTTTAATCTGCACAAAAGTGAATCACAACTCATATTCAGGGATGAAAGTGGTGAAAAACAAAAAGAGCTGAAACCCAAAATTACCCCCCAACACCACCTGCACAAAAATGCTTGAATTCTAGAAGCTCTGAAATGCAATCTGGGACTATTCCAGACAATAAACTGCAGTGAGTGCAGCATCCATTTAGTGAGAAAAAAAAATACAACTTTCCTTATTCAAATTCATTCCAGTAATATTCTGCTCTTACTAGGATGCAGCAGTTTTCTAGTTTGGCAGAAAGTTCTGGAGGAAATCACTGAAGAAATTAACAAACTGAAAATATGGTTTGACCGAAACAAACTGTCATTAAACTTAAATAAGACAGGGACGAACTGGAGATGTAAAAGTCACTAGGTGTTCACAGGAAATACTTATTTCTATATTTATTTATTTTCATTGTTAGTTGGTTTTATATTTTCTGTTGTGTTTTGTTCTGTTTCTTTTTGTCTCTTTCTCTAAAATTGCAGCATTATTAATTATTATGAGATATTATTACTATTATTGTTGTTATTAATATATAAATAAAAATAGATGAAAAAATATTACAATTTGTAATACATTTGACTCTTATGACAAACGCTGAACCATTAATTATTATACAGAAAACAAATGCACATAAACTGTGCTGAGATGCAAACAGCTTAATGCTAACTTTAACACTGAAAATGCCATAGACATGCTAACGCATTAGCATCTGTCCCATTTATAAGTTATAAAATACATCTATCAACTGTTTCAGAAGACCATAACAGGTCGGTTTAACATAGAAAAGGTAAATAATACTCACAGACATATGCTCTTTAGGGTTTTAGCAGGGAAAAATTAAGATAAAGCGAAATAAAACAATGAATCAATGAAGCAAAAGATCGAAGCACTGCTTCAATCTGCAAAGCACTGCTTTGATTGGTTCAAGGTTCAAAGCAAAGCCGCGCTGCAGAAAAGTTGATCAATGCCAAAATCCCCGGTATCACCCACCTCTAAAACACACAGCCAAGATATCAAAGGAGTGTCTTCAGGACAACTCTGTGAATGTCCTTGAGTGGTCCAGCCAGAGCCCAGACCTGAATCTGACTGAACATCTCTGGAGAGATCTGAAAATGTCTGTGCACCGACGCTCCCCATCCAACCTGATGAAGGTTGAGAGGTGCTGCAAAGAGGAATGGACCAAACTGCCCAAAGATAGGTGCACTAAGCTTGTGGCATCATATTCAAGAAGACTTGAGGCTGGAATTGCTGCCAAAGGAGCATCAACAAAGTATTGGACAAAGGCTGTGAATACTTATGGACATGGGATTTATTAGTGGTTTATTTTTAATAAATTTGCAAAAAAAAAAAAAAAAAAAAAAAGTTTTTTTGTTGTCATTATGGTAGACACAGAGCCAGAACCTGTTTATTTGCTTTAAGTGACAGAACCTTTCATTGGTATTTCTGAAAAGAGCATCCCATGGGGCTTTCGGAACAGTACTGCTGGCGCGCCTCAGCCGGGGCATGAAGCCAGAATTAACCCTTTTCTACCATTTTGCTTCATTAGCGAATACCACAAATTAATGGGGTAGGGCAACTTTGAAAATGAATAACTCCATCAATTTGTAAACTAGAATTAAGATCTATAGCTCAAAATGTTTGGTTTGGTGTCCTCTTTTGTTGAAAATCCAGTTTGTGCAAATTACTTCCTTTTCAAGGTCAACAGGGGTCAAAAAGTAATGTCACACCTCAAAAGGCGAGAAATTTATCCCTAGTTTCCTTCTGAGTAAGGTTTTGTGGGAAAAACCAAGAGAGATATAACAAAACGTATTTTTTTCTGATAAAGTAAAAATTTGTCACTGAGTGTAAAGAAGACCCTAAGAGATTTGAGTGGCCAATAAAACGTAGGAAAGTGGCAAGCTTTGCCCAAGATGCAGTCAAAGTGAAGATTCCAGCTAAAGAGAAGAAACTGAAGGAGGTCAAATGTACAAGGGACTTGTTTGGAAGACTTCTCTACCTGGCACTTACACAGGGGTTTGATTTAGGAACGGTGTTGTCATATCCACTGTTCCAGTTCCGCTGTCACTTTGTCAGATTACTGGTGACATGAATAAAACATCGAAGTGTAAACTGATGGAGGTGCCTGAGGCAATGGGTATACAGAACACTGAGCCAACTCCAGTCGATGCAGATCTAATAGATCCAATGTTCTTCATTCCAACCTTACCCACTTTGCCACTTTCCTTTGGTGGAATAGCCAGATTGATGTTGCAGCAAGCGTGTGCTCATGGCAGAGAAGTTCATCTAGTATGTGACACATATCCAGATGGGCCATCAATAAAAGATCAAGACCATGACAGTTGAGGTGAATCAATGTCTTGCTACAAGATAACTGGACATTTACAAAGAAGACCAGCTGACTTTGGAAGTGCACTGCGGTCGAAAGAGTTCAAACTCGAGCTGCTGTCTTTTCTCAGAGATGAATGGATGAATCCTGCCTATGCATCCATTCTGGAGGGCCATAGTTTCTATTTTGCCACAGGAGGGCATTGCTTCCTCTACACTGTAGCTGACAGACGTGTGCAAAGGCAGACAGTTTCAGAACTAGAGAGTTGTCATGAAGAGGCAGATACACGACTCATCTTTCATGCCAACTTTGTGGCTGAGGTTAATGGAGGGCAGGCAGCAAGAATCGTGGTCCGCAGCATTGATACAGACGTGTTCATATTGCTTGTTCATCATTCCAAGTACACTGATGCAGAGTTGTGGATGGATGCTGGTGTTAATGCCAAGAACACAAGGCGATTGATAAACATATCTGAAATTCACCCAAGAGATAACTGACGCTCTCCCTGCTCTTCATGCTCTGTCTGGGTGGGATTAAACTGCATCATTTATAAGGAAAGGCAAACAAAAGTCATATGACGTGATGGTGAGAAACGACAGATTCACTAAAGCTCTTGGAAGTTCAGACAGAATTGATATGGATGTGGCTGCAACTCTGGAGGAGTTTGTGTGTTGTGTGTCTGAAAAATGTCAGCCAGGTCAATGACGGTAGACGTCACCTGTTCAAAAAACTTTATGCCCCAAAGTCACAGAATGACCCACTTGGACAGATAAAGTCATCAGACCCATGCTGCCTGCCACCATGCAGAGCCGTCCTGCAGGAAAAGCTGAAGCGGACCAACTATGTGACCTTCATATGGAAAAATGCCAGAAAACCTAAGCCTGGGGAACTTGGTCCAGTTGGCCATGGATCAGGGCTGGATCCAGAGTGAAAATCTGACACATGCATTTTTGCCCAATGAAAAATCGTACGCATCTTGTTATTCAATAATCTTCATTCTTTTATTCATGTGCAACATACACTGTCACACTTCGTTTAATATATTTATTATACTTCATGGACCATAGTGAACACTTCTTATTTGTAAAAATATGATGTCCTAAAAAAACAACACTATAACAAAAACTGACATGGTGGATCCTTGATCTCTGGACATAAATAGCAACAAACAAAATCTGTAGTTTTTGTCAAAAGCATTTCCTTTCAGACATTATTGGCATGAATGTCTTTCCATATATCTGAGCTGAGCTCTTACAGCTGCTGTGCTGCACATCAGGATGTAATTTGTAAAGAAATACAGCACATCTCATTTTGGGAGGAAAAAACATTTTAGTCGATTAGAGGACGAGTCTTGTTTCTTGACTGCAACAAGACAAGAGTCCCAGTTAGTGACTTTAATCCACACAAAAGTGACTCATGGTATTTTAATGGCTTTGAGAGGGGTTAAGAAGCGGACTTGCTGTTTCTGAAGAGCAGCAAATCAAAGAGCCAATCAGCTAGTGGATCGAAGCATTGCTTCAATGGTTCATGCTTCAAAGTGGAGTCGCGCTGGAGAAACAGTTGATTACAGACCAAACCCTGAATATCCGACTTTATTTGTACGTCTGTATGACTCTGAAACTCGGAAAAATCCGTATAATTTACGGACCAGCCGTACAGGTTGACATGTACGGTTGGAAAATGTAATTTCAGTCATCATAGAAGCCTTTCAAACACACTGTTGTCTGAAAACTATTTATAAACCACTCACCATTTCTTGCTGAAATAAGCGCCCAATTTTCCTTGCACAACTTTTTTCCTGGATGCCCTGATCATCGACTCGACTGGACTGACGCTATGTTTGTTTCATCCGGTTTGAATATTCCTGTGTACACCTGCGTGATGCATTGTGGGATAAAATCAAAAGCTGTGTTCGCCGCGGGGACACGTTTGTCACTATTTGGGATTATTTGAGTTTTTTGTTTTTTTTTTACCGATGACGAATGATGCGTAAAAAAATCTGACCGATGCAATTGCATCAGTCCAAACCGGTCTGGATCCGGGCCTGATGGATGGCGTGTAAATGCTGACAAGAGGTTGGTGATGGTTTGGTTCAAAGGGCTGCAAATGCCAGAGAAACTGTCGCTTGAGGATCTGGAGTCAGATGAGACAGAGACCGATGAGGATGAGAGTGACGAAGAGGATGGCATGGTTGCACAAAGAATCAGATCTTGAAAATGAATAAGGCACCTTTATGTGCAGTTTATGCATCCACATCACTCCACCAGCTCAGGTTTGATGATATTTATGCAGCTTCTTTTGATGAATCTTCTTGGGAGTTGTGGGCAATTCTTGTGTATGCAATTTTTCTATAGTTCAACTTCATGTAGTTTGTCAGCTAGCCATTGTAATGTCTATTGGAAGTTGTAGGTTTAAGCCATCCACTGTAGACTATGTATTAGTTGGTCATGGCTAATTCTGGTCAAACCATTCACCATGTTCAGTCTAAAAGAGAGAAACATGCAAAAGTGCTTTTGTCTTCAAAATATGGATGCAAATTAAAACCAGAACCAGTACTTGTTTTCTTTTTGTGAGAACATTTTAGTAACATGACCACAAAGACCATACTCCACAGTACTAGTCATCTAAAACTGGTCAGTCATAATTGTAGCAGGGGGATAAGTTGGTTCTTGTTAAGCAAATCTGTAAGGAAAAACAAAGTGTATTGTGCTGACTCAAGAGATTTTCCCACAATTCATGCATATCTGTACAACCGGAATTCTTTCTGTATTGTCCATGACCTTTATAATAAACTGCCCTGGTATGTAACCTATCAGAAAAATTAAGTTTGGTTAGGTTTCTGTTGGATTTTTCCACAAAATCTGGCTCAAAAGGAAACTATTAGTAGATTTCAAGCTTTTTTGGTGTTACGTGACCTTTTGACCCCTGCTGACCTTGAAAAGGTACTAATTTGCGTATATTGGATTTCAAATTAAAAACCAAACATTTTGAGCTATAGATCTTAATTCTAGCTTAAAAATTGATGGAGTTATTCATTTTCAAAGTTGCCCTACCCCATTCATTTGCAGTATTTGTAATTCTGGTAAAATGGTAGAAAAGGGTTAATTCTGGCTTTATGCACCAGCTGGGGTGCACCAGCAGTACTGTTCTGAAAGCCCCATTGGGACGCCTTTTTCAGAAATACCCATGAAAGGTTCTGTCACTTAAAGCAAATAACACACACACACACGC